>NC_135777.1:13665898-13912395 GCF_028453695.1 Augochlora pura | reverse complement strand
CAATATTTTAGTGTTTAGTTAGAGTGATCTCTTGGGGTCTTCTTAGTGTTATATGGATAGCTTGATTATATTTGTTGCCTTTTTCTGATATTTCTCTTATACTTTTTCTCCCCCCCCCCCCCCCCTCACTCCCCAACAACGTTATTCATTTCTCGTCCTATGAATTCCTGTAATACGTTTTAGTCATCGCACTGATCAAAACACACTTTTCTCATTTTAATGCTCAAAAGTACGAAGTTTTGCATTGCGTGTTCTTTTTAATTCTGAGACTAAAAACCGAACTTCTGAGTACATTAATAAAGAAAATCTACACTTTTTAACGCTGCCAATGGAATAAATCACCGAAAAGATAACTAGAAAGCATAGGAATTCTCAGAACATGGAACACGGAACAGGGGAGGCATCCGGAACAGAATTAGGCAAACAATCAGGAAAAGGATCGAGAAATCAATCAGGAAAGGGATCAGTGGGAACTACAAAAATGATAAAAAATGACCAGGGAACAGATCATGAAGACGAGACGTCCTTCAAGAAACTAACAAAATTTTCCTCGAAATCAAGGAGGTGAACGCCTGGAACTCTTTGGAGCTTTTGAAGCGTCTGTCATCGTCATGAGTTAAGAGGAAAACTGACATTTTACAGAATCGTGCCTCTATTTACACACTTGGAAACTGGGACTATTACAACTGATATTTGTAGCATTACGAGCCTCCAATTTCAAATAATCGCGAATTGCGTAAAAATAAGTAGACCGTGTAAATAATTACATTTATTTATTTATCAATTTTACAGAATAACAGTGTATATGATACGCTGAATATAGAATAATCTCTGCTCTTTATCCTTTACTAATTAAGGCGATTAGTATGTGAGTGATCGGTAAGAACATACAATAATATAGCACGTGTAATTTATTGGTCATCGGTGATCACGGTTCTTTATTGTTCGCGTCGAACGATTCTTCTTTTAATCTATTAATTCTCTCTCACCCCCTTTGTGTCTCACTTTCTCTCGATACTTCGCTACGGTTCGTCTCTGCAGAAATATCGTTCGCCCGATATCTCGCGCGTTCTGGTTCCGTTTCGCGGGCGGTAACGCAGTAAATCTCTATCGAGTACCATGTGTAACGATCATTGCGTCGCGAAGACACTTGTTATTCCTATGTACTCGTGCGGATAAGGCCACAAATAGTGTTTTCTTCTGCGTGTGCGTGTACGCACACACGTCCGTTATGCGTGTGCGCGTGCGTCGGAGGCTTCGTCTCTCCGACCCCCATCGTTTTCAGATAAATAATATCGGATTCGTGTGCAGAGTCGCGATTACTTCTCACGGAGAAAATGGAGAACGCATCTGCTCCGAACTTCCTAGTCTCCCGGATCGTCAAGGTTTCAGGGAGCAATCGGTTTCTCGAACGCCTGGATTCTCAAAGTTCTCGATCTCGGTATCACAAGAGACAAGCTCTCGGCTCACAGGGATACAGCCGTGATCGCAAAAGATTAAGATCTCGACAGATCGCAGGTGAACGCTCGGAGGTACGAAACGGGTTGGAATCATCGCTAAGAACTGTCCACACGAGCCCACATTTCCAGTTAATCGTTTATTAAGTTGCACGATCGCGGCACGCATCGTACGCGGTACATGATCGCCGAGCGAGTGACAAATAGCCGGCGGGCTCACGTACGACACGTACTCCCGTGTAAACAGCGTACACATGTATTCTATCCGCGTATTAATGCGCGCGTGTGTGAGTTTAAGTTAAATAAAAATAACATTATTCGTTATACGTATATCAAATTTAGTTTCCATAAGAATATATAGGATTCATCTTCGTTTTCCTCGCGTTGGTCGCGATCGTTCCTCGCCGGCGCGTCACTCTCTACCATTTTACGAAGCGAAAGGAAAAGAAACGAAAGAAAAGAAAAATAAAACAATAACGTTAATAATATAACAATCACGACGGCACGGTACGGTAGCTTCGTTCTGTCTCTAATTTAACACAGTGTAACAACTCGACGACAGTGATTCATTTACAATTTAAGGCGGTTTGATTCTCGGTTCTTATCGAGGAATGACCTCGTTCTTCCTCCTCTATGTACCGCTGTACCGACGGTCACTGACGGTCACCGACGGTCACGATTACGGAGGAGTCGAGATCTCGAACGACTACGGTCTCTCTAGAACTACGTGGCTAGGAAACGACCCCGCGAGGCAATCGTCGCGGGCAGATCGTCCCAAAGGGTTCGGAGTGTCGATGAAAAGTACCGCGTTCTCGGCGGTGGTTGCGTTGTTAGGTACGTGCATATATATACGTATATATACATTCATTTCTCGAGAGTGTGAATGGCCGAGGATGGGGAAAAGGAACACGGTAATTTTGATCGTGGGTTTTCCCTGGTTTCGAGAACGGTGAACGATTTTGAACGAAGCTTTCCGCGGTTGGACTCCACCGTGGCTTCACTCGATCTCGTTTTCAGGAAACGAAGCGTGGTTCTCGTTCCAGGGGATGATCGCGGGGCGAGGGTAGTTTGATATTCGGTCGTGCTTCTTCTCGCTCGTTCTTCGTTCTTATCGACCGACGCCAAGAAATTCTGGTTCGCTTACATCAGCTTCATCTTGGCGCACTCCGGGCAGATGATGTCTTCGTGGTCGGTGATGAAACCACGACCGACCAGCGAGGTTTTGCAGCCCGCGCAGATGAAGCAGTCGTTGTGCCAATGCCTGTCCTCGAAAGAGATGAAGCGAGTGCCGCCAATGCCTACGGTTGAACCAGTTTTTTAATAACTTTGTCGCTATTGGATCGCGGGTCTTTATACGTTTGCGGCGCAGAAAGAAAGTGCAAGGAATCTAATACTCCTTCTTATGACTTTGACAAAATGCGATGCGAGAGCTTGCATAAAGATTCGATTGTTATTTCTAGGGATCCGTTACCAGTGATTGGTTTGGAGCATGCGGTGCATCTCTTGGCGAACAGCTCGCCGAAGCAATCGGCGCAGTAGGGCTTGTCGTCGCGGGAAGTGAATCGCTGGCCAGCCAGGGAATTGTTGCAATTGCTGCAGGTAAAGCAATCTCTGTGCCACGGCTCGTTCTTGTACGTCACGCCGCCGCTAGTGATGATCTACAAAGATTACACCATCTTCTGTAGTCTCATTCCGATGTAGACGCTCGTCCTGCGTAAACGAAACGAGTGGAAACAATACCTTGTTGCACTTGACGCATCGCGTGGCGAACTTGTCCTCGTAGCAACCGGCACAGTAGATCTCCTGCTCTCGCGGGATGAAGCTCTTCGTTCCAATCGGGTTCTTGCAGACCACGCAGCAGAAGCACTTCTCGTGCCACTGTCTCGTCTTGTACTCCATCTTCTTCGTACCTGCAACGCGAGAGATTTCGTTAAACCGCTTGTTGAGCCTTAGACAATATTGAAGTTGGTCAACTAGATCCTCAGAAATGTGCTAGAGCATTAGAAAGTCGATGTAGACAGGGTAACTGAACTACGCGACCCTTACCCATGTCCTGAAAATATCACAAATTAGCTAACTTAAACCAAACTGGCCCTAGGTCTGAATAAATTGTTATATAAGTAAGGTAATTAAATTCTATAACATTATCAGATAAAGGTGTAGCTGTTCGTGTCTCTGCTGTCACATTAACCCTCGATTACAGCTCTTGAATTGGTTCCCGCAAGTCGTCTGTCTGACCCTATTTCCAGAGTGCAATTGCATTATTTGTTCAATTGCAGGAAATAACAGAACAGAAAGGGCGGAATATTTTACCGTAGTCTAGACAATATAGGGTGCGCTACGGACTTGCATCGGCTTGCTCAAGTCTAGACGATCGCGTGAGGCGCCCGGCGAGGCGAGCTGCGCTCGCGTGTCTGCTCGCACATTCGCCTCGTACCGACAATTTCCAGGGGATGAATTTTCCGGTGGCGCTTGCAAGGAAAACAAATCTTCCGGTTCCGAGCCCGCGGCTAATCTCTCGCCTTCACAATTCGGATATTCCGCCCGTCTATCGATCGCTTTCGCTTTGTTTCCGAAGAAGTCGTCGAATCCAACTTTCCTGGCGGCCTAGAAACTTTCCACGGACAGGTGCAAAAACTCCCGCGAGACCGGAAGATCCCCGGCGAAGATACGCGTCGTCTCCTGCAATGCGGTTTTCAAGTTTCGCCCGCGGAACTTTCTAGTCACGGTTGCTAATAACCTACATGCGACTGTCCCTATTCACCAGGGAATGTAAACCGATCGATCTATCGAACACCGATCACGATCGTGTCGCAAAAGGACGAGATAGGCGAAGTTTTTACGGCGACAAAATGTCTGTGATGGTTACGAGAATTGGAACGACCGAACGAAGAAAAGCTCGACGGGTGTACGCTCTTTAGAATCGATCACGATCGACGGAATTATCCAGCAAGCCTGTTGTTGGCCTCTGCTGGTAATTGCTCAGCGATCGCGATGGATCGTTTACTCCCACACGACCTCTGGTTTTCGATCATCTCCACGGTACCGTTTCCATATCTAGCCGGTGATTAATCGCGGAGGGATATGGAAGCCACGTTTATGGTCACGAAGTAGCGTAGTCAATCTATTATTTGCATCCGCGACTTACTTCTGTATGAACGGTACGTTAATTTCGTTACCGAAGGACGAAATACCACGCAGAATACTCGAGTTTTGTTAACCCTTTGCACTCGAAGCCATTTTATGTGTAAATCTAAAGTCATTCTTCTGATTCATAGCATTTCCATTCCATACTTGCGACTCGTATAACAGTGAAGAATCATTGAAATCTGAACATTGGTAATACAAAAATGATCTTGGAACGTGATGTAACTATTTTAGTGATCACTCGGTGTCACCACTCGAGTGCAAAGGGTCAACCGATGTAGCGTTTCTCGATCGGTGTCCAGTTTAGGCGAGGCGGTTGAAATGCGAATAATCGACATTCGTGGGCGTTGATCACTTCTCTCGCTCATTAACTTCGCCAGCTTTCTCTCTCTGTCTCTCTCGCGCGCCAAGGGCAACTCGGATTAATAATGATCCGCTATTCTGGAAGGTGATCTAACAGGGCCTAAACAGCCGGAACGAAATAATCAGCGCGGAGATGTCCCGTGAGTCACGGCCATAAACACCTTTTTTCGACACCTACCATCTCGATGTTCAACCGATTGAGGATAACGACGACTCTAGTCCGCATCCATCGAATCGCAATCAGTGTATTAGATGTTCTCGCAGCAGAGGACTTCAATCGCGACTCTAAGAGCCACAAAGTCAACATTGTCGAGTTCCAGCGCATCCTGACTCATTGCTGTATTCGCGAAATTCGCTCCCCGAGTTTCCACGAGGCTTTCGTGACGCATCGATTTACCGTCGAAACCAAGGATAGAGATAAAGTTCGGATCAAATGTTTGCCGGTCGATAAAACAATCGATGGTATATATCGCCACCACCGATAAACATAGAAATCCGTCGTCTTACTTGCCGAGCAAATATTCGGCTGTCATAGTGCGATGACTCGGTGCAATCTGCTATCTATGCTGTCGCAGATCGGTACGCTACAAAACGTTCTCAACAGTGGGCCTTGATAAAGCAGCAAGAATTTCCTAGTGATTGGTTGCTTAACTCTTTGCGAACGAGATTTTTCGAAGTATTATGGGTATAGTCAATTCTCTCCAATTGTCTCAAAGCTTGTAAAAAAATGGACAATTTGGAAAGAGGAGATACTGTTAGTTTTATAGTTGTTGACAATTGACTACTGTAAAAACGAAGCATAAGACTCGAATAATCGTATCCCAACTTCCCAAAGTGTCCCTTTTGGTTGACAAGCTCAGGAACAATTAGAGAGAATGTGCTCTATTTTCCTCTAAAATACAAGTTGAACAGATAAAGTTTTCTGTCAATTTTTTCGATCATCCCTTACACTCTTTCAAATAGAATTTAATACGCGTTGCTTAAATAGTAACGTTATTATATTAATTTAAGGGATTGCAGTTATCTTACTATGTATAACTTGTGTTTTGTATTTTTATTTTTATATATATACTTAGTTATTGAATATATACGGGAAGTTTGTTGTTAGGTATAAAAATTACGAAAGAAAAATACAACACAAAGGTTACATATAATAAGATAACCGCAATACCTTAAATATATATACCGATGTTTTTTATGTACGTAACGAAACTACATGACTGTAACATTTTGAATAAGACGTATGATTCAGACGTCGGCAATATGCCGGCAATCGTGCTGAACCGGTTAAAGATCCGTTCAAAGCTTTAGATGAAATTGTTAGGGACGACCGCTGGAAAATCGTCTCCGGTCGTCGGGTCCAGTTACTTTCCTTGATCGGCTTGCGTAACGCTCGCCGCACGTGGACGAGGCTTTTAAACAAATAAATAGAGAGGTTAAGCGATCCGAGCGAGGCGGTAGGTGGTTTCGCGATCGGTCTTGCGGGTCGGAGACGGGATAGCCTAGATTCCAGTGGCCCTCGAGGAAAGGAGCGATCGCGTCGGTTTTCGTGCTCGATTCCTCGTGGTCCACCGTGAGTCAGGAGGAGAGGCCAGTGACGTCATAACGTCCGACCAATAGCTCCGTATATGTATAAAGTTGGATGGTCCAAGGTCGGCGATGTGGTAATCTCGCATTATGCGCCGCCTTAACGCGCCGCGCCGCGCCGCGCCGTACGGGAACGACCTCAGACCCGATCGGTCGCGCGAAATCGATTTAACCGGGAACCAATTCGACGAGCTTCCGTCCGCCTTCCGTCGGAGACACGCGTTTCCGGTTGCCATCGAACGCGTACTACACCGGTCATCTTACCGCGAAGCGTTCGTTCGCCCGATAAGAGTGCAACGCATCACGAATTCACGGAACGATCACCGTTCCGGGAACGCGAGGCGTTCGCGAGAGGGTCAAAGCTCGCGATCGGCGCGGTGTATCGTCGATCGTTTCGATCTTTATGTGTCTAGAATCGCCGGGGCGGCGCCAGCAGCCTCGCGGATCATGGGATTCCCAGACGCGGACGGTGTAAATAAAATTTCACGACCCGCGAAACGAGCATACCATTCGATAATCCGACTTGCATGCTTCGACTCGTCGGTGGAAGCTCGTAAAAATTCTAGCGCGTGAAGATGGCCAGAAGGAAGTTGGTCTACCTAGAAAACCATTCTGAAACCTCGAGGTCGACGCGAAGGATCTCCTAAGGAAACTTAATGGCACTCTGCATCGTTTCGGAACGCATTTTCCGGTTATTAATAATTGCGCAATGGCAAACATAGATGGTCCTAATAGCGTTCGTCACGCGTCGCGCGCGTCCGACTGTTACGTAAATAGTTGCGGCATTGCGCTCATTGTGCGCTTCGAGATGATTTTTCGTTTTCTGTCGCGCGCGACCTGCTCGATCGTTCCCTTTCCCTTTCCCTTTCCCTCGCGTCGGGGATAGCGAGGATCGATTTTAAACACGATTTGCAACGCGTAACCGACGCTCCCGATAGAAATCTGTTCGATCGATAATCAACCGAACCGATCGATGTCGATGGACCGGCTCGGGTGACATCACGAGTATTAATAGGCGCCGCGTCCGATTTTTCGCCGGAGGAGCGACGCTGCTCGAAATGATTTCGAAGATCGCGGAGAATTTCTCCGGCCGTGTATTTGTTTGCTTGGACGCGCCTGACATCATTATCGAGTCGCACCGCAGCGGATTCCAGGCTGTTTCGCAACGGACGACAAACGTCGGGACGACCGGACTTCGTTTCGAGGTGCATTTAAATTGCCAATCATTCGTAAACAATCGAAAACCCGTCGAGCTTCCGCGCGAGGACGTCTCGAGATCGAAGGAGGCCTCTCTTGTCGCCTGTTGCGTGCATCGCATGGTAACCGGAAGCGAGCGTCGTTTTAATAAAGCGACGTATCGCCAATCTAACTCGCGGCTTCATTAATCATAAACCACTGGACCGGCGAGATTGTCGTAGAAACTGGTCGGTTCGGTTGTCTGCCGTGTCCCCTAGATCGCTATCTGTTTCTTGTTGCGCGTTAATTCCGGGATCTTCGTCACAGCTTCGAAGCCTTCAATTCGAGCATAGTGTTCCGAGCTTGTGGTAATTTCTTATCTTGGAGGTCCTTCTTGTCATTTCGTGCTCTATTACTCTCAACAAGTTTTTCCTATGCTCCCGCTCAAAATATAAAAAGACATTCTTCCTTTCTTCCTGAAACTCACCGGTTACCATAACTGCTTCAATAGTCTCCTCTTAATTTACGACCACTATCGCCATGTATTAAAATTCGATCGTATTATCTATTGTATCTTTCCTTTTATCATTTCTTTCCCTTGTCTTTTTTCTTTATTTCTTTTAGTTTGTTACTTGTTACTTATAATTATTATAACTAATCCGTAGATGGTACTCGTCGTCAATCTCCTTTCTCATTTAAGTCTTCAGGACATTCTCGACCCTGGGTCCTGGGACAACCTAGATTGTGAAATCCAGTGCGAAAGAATGGTTGGATCTTTTCTGAAAGCAGTGGCACTAGATTTCCAGGATACTCTTGTTTTAATTACAAACAATCTCGAATAATTAGTTAGTTCGTTAGCCAAGTGCAGCGAGGACAAGAGCGCGTGGCCGTGCTCGTGTTTCCAGATAAGGTCGCAGTCCCATTCGGGTTCCTTCCTTCTGCATGGACCTTTCTCCCCATCTCTCTCTGTCTCTCTCTCTCTCTCTCTCTCTCTCTCTCTCTATCTATCTATCTATCTATCTTTCTCTTTCGCTCCCTGCTTCTTGCCGGCTTTGATCGCCTAGTTTATCGGCAGCCGGTTGCGCGACGGCCCACGATCGGCGTGCCGACGTCGACCTTAGGGAAACTTTGAGAACGGGACCTTATGCGCCGCCCCCGCGACCAGCTCTCGGTTTCGCAATGCCCTGAACGACCCGGAACGCGTCAGAGCAATTGTCTCCTACCGAAGGGCCCTTCGAACTCTCGAATCCGAGGATCCCATCAGGTTTCAAGGATCGCCGAGCTTTCTCCGTCTAATCCAAGCTTCCTAAATCGATAAAAGAATAGTTTGCGAGAGGATGATCACCTGGTTCCGCCTTCTTCGGGTCTCCGATCAGGCAGTCCCTGCCGAGGCAGCAGCGGAATTTAGGATCACCTTCCATCGGGAACATGCTAAATATCGCGACATCCTCGTCCTTCTCCTTCGCCCTCTTTATCCTCTCCTCGCCCACCGTCTTCGTCTGCAGGTGGAGCTTGCTGGACAGCCGCTCGCTCAACGCGTCGGTGGCCATTTCCTCCTCTGCTCTTTTCGGGTCCTTTGAACTTTTCGCGGGGCAACAGACACTGGAGAACCCACGGGACCCTTTCACTCTCGATCCGATTTTCAGGAATACGCGAACGCGGTTCAAACGAGATTCTATCCTTTTAAATTTCGATGCAGGACGCGCGGGAGATTCAAACTTTTACGCGTCTATAACACTTTGGCCGACGTTTCCTTCTATTACAGACAACAGAGGCGAGATCATTGCTGTGAATTTTAGTCCTGTCGCAGCGCGAATGAAAACTGGAAAAAGCAACGAATTCAATGGAACCAAAATCGAATCGAGAGGTGGGAGAACCTGAAGAAACTATAGGCCGACGTGTAGCTGATTGATAACTGAACTGAAGGGATTCGCGAACACTGGAGGAACCGCGACGAAATCGTGGAGAATCGTGCGATTGGCCCGAAGTCTTGCGAGCCACTGAAGCACCGGAGCCGGAGACCGCTCGAAACGCGCTCGAGACCGCTCGCTGGAGTCGGCGTGCACGCCGCGAGCACGCGCACCGTGTCTCGTGTCTTGTGTCTTCTATTTCGCTGATAACTCGTGATTCCCGCGAACCTTTCCGCCTCGGCCCGCCTCGGCCTGCCTCGACCCGCAGAACCACTCCACGCTATCCTGAATCGCATCCGCGGAATATTTATATATTTGTGGGTCACGTCTTCTCCGCCAGGCCCGGTCTTCGTCCAGAGGATCGTTCTTTTTCCCTTTCGCGTTGCTCCTTTTCTACCTTCCCTCGGAAATCCAGCTGGTCTCGAGTATTTCGAGCCTCGGTCGTTCCTCCTATCAATTTTATACGTTCCTCCACCCCTCTCGATACGTTCCGAACTTCAATTTAATTTCGTTCCAAACATCAATGTAACTTCTTCGTTCTCAACGTCAATTAAATTGCGTTCTCGGCATCAATTGAACCGTGTTTTCAACAGCAATTTAATTCTGCACCGCGCATCAATTTAATTATGTTCCGAACATCAATTTAACCCTTCGCACTCGAGTGACGACTTTGAGGCGCCACTGAAAATTGCTGCATCGCGTTCCGAAGTAGCTTCTATGTTAGCGGAATTGTCTATATGTAGATAACTGTTAAAAGTGTAACTCTTGCGCGAGTTACAAGATTCAATTTCAAAGTAAATCAGAAAAACTGTATTGAATCTATAATCCAAACGACTTCGAGTGCAGGGCGTTATTTAAGATTGTGTGTCTCACAGTTGATGTACCATTTGGTGTATTGTTGCAGCGACAACGATTACTTCGAACCAGCACCTCGTTATCTGTTATCTTGTGCCCACGGTCTATTTACCCATTCGTTAATAATAGTCATCAACAGTCGTTTATACGGCGCGCAATTACAAAATTTGCTTTGCAAATCGCCGTGCACCGATGCGGTGGCATCCCCCGCGATTGCTGCGCAGAGTTCTCAGTTAATTATCGCCACGAACGATTGTACAGAAAAAGGATGAACAGAAATCCCAACTAAGCTAGGAGAAGCGATTAACCCCTTCACGTACCATTTTCTTCACAATTACTGCGATTAGGAATTTTTCGATTGGTATAATCTCTTCGAAGGGATAGAACATTAACGTTTATTCCGTGCCTGAATTTACTAGAATGCTTAAATATTAATAATAAGGGATTAGAATTTTATTCTAATTTTAAAAAACAGAACAACATCCGCGCTTAATAATTTATTACTGGTGATATCCATCACGAGTTGGACTCGTCAAAGTACGCCAAGGGGTTAATTCTCTTTGAGCTTCTCCGATACTCCGTCGAAATTATTCACGCCGATCAAACGAGCGACCTTCTCTGAATGGGAGTAGACACGGACACTTTTAAAGAGAGATACCACGTGCTCCAAGGATATCGACGAAACCGAGATAGCAATCGAGTCAGAGTTTTTCGATGCTGCTGCCGAAAGGTCGAAGGGATCGTGATCGGCCGCGATGGATCGCGTTAGATCCCGCGAGGCGATATGCTCGCGGTTCGAAAGGTCGCGATCCGTATACGGACACGCGCTGGCACCGAGTCATTTTCACGGACGATTCCTCGGCGATCCTGTCGCTATCAGCCACGCGCAATGACTCGTGTGAAGCGAAACCAGTCCGCAGGCACGAACTTCGCGAAATCGATTTTAAGTATTAGGTTGGTGCACATGAAATGTCGGATTTTTAAGCGAATGCATAAAATTGCGTATCTTTATTCGAAAGCTGTTCATCTAGTCAAAATATGTTCCGTTTGTTTCAATACACTTGTCCCAACAAGATTTTAAAACATAGATGCCTGTCTTAAAGAAATTCGGATCCTCAGAATCAATAAACTGTGATTCTAAAGATTGGAATCGTTCTAAAAATTAAAATCGTTGATAAAAGTGTATAGAGGCAAATGAAGCATACTTTGATTAGATGAACAGCTTTTGAAAAAAGATGTGCAGTTTTATATGTTCACTGAAAAATGATTTCACATGCACCCGCCTGATACATTCCATGGTCGTACATTTATCTAAAGTGTCGAAATGGAATTTTTGAAGTACATAACTACAAAAGGGTGCTACAATAAATATGTACAATTTGCTTATAACGTATACTATACATGTGGTATCAGAAGCAAAGTATTTCCAATTCTCGTGCTTCGTAGTACTTTCAAGTTGGTAACTACTTGAGTCTAGCAGCCTCAAAAACATAGAAGCGTCAATTTGCATAAAAATCGTACGAAGTTGTGCGGTCAACATTTTGAGGAAAGGTATCGCGGTGCGTTCGGCTCGGTTCCTCGAATTCGGCGGGAATCGTCGGCGCCGTTTCCTCGCGGAATTTCTTTGCTAGATAAATTCGCGTCAACTCCGAAGCGTACTTGACCGAATTACCGGCTCCGCTCGCGGCGAGTCTGCCTTTCCGCGGAAGCGGGCGCCCTCGGTGCTTCCTTCTGCTTCGAGAAATTCGACCTTTCTCGATCGCCTTGTGCCCGACGACTAACAGCGCGCGATTTTTCTTTGTCCTTTGGCAATTCGTTATCGAAACGGGCTGAAAAGTGTTCTCTCCCCGCCGAGGAGCGCGGAGGAGGTCGAAACAGTGACAAAGAGTCGTAAAACTCGTATCTTATCGCGCCCGGGGGAGATCTCCGGTCGTTGACTGTCATTTTCCCCGGTCCCCCAACAGTTTCGAGAGTCGGTGGCTCGTCCGGGGAGTCTTCGATTCGCGCGGCGAACTTCGGATTAGAGGCGTGGGCGGTCGTTTCCTTTTCGAAAGGAGCCGCGGTAATTGGCATCGGTCTCTGGAGCCACGCAGCCTTGACTCGGTTGCCTTAATAAGAAGCGCCGAATAAGAGATCTATGGCCGGCCTCCCCCGGTCGCGATCGTGAATCACAATTCAGGACGAGATCGCAAACAGGTGGTTTCGAGGCTTAGCCGAAGGACCACGCGCCTTTCGAAACTGTAGAATGGTTTCGTCGAGAGATCGCGCGACTCCAACGGAACCGATCCAGTAGAAACATTCTCGATCGAACGAGGCGTCTAGTGACTCTGAGAGCTGTCGCGAGAGTCGAACTACCGCTGTCGCGAGAATCGAAGTTAAACGTATCGATAGCGTCGATTCTGACGAGTATTTAGGGGAAAATTGGGTAAAGTTCGAGGATCGCGATCTACGTACCAGCACGGAAGATCTCTCCGCATCCATCGCAGCGGCTGGCGAATTGGGCGTCGTAGCAGTTGCCGCAGTAGATCTTGTCCACCTTGCTACCGAACTGTTTGTCCACCAAGGACACCCTGCACCTGTTGCAGAGGAAGCAAGCCTCGTGCCAGTGCTTGTCCTTGTACGACAGATCCTGAAACCAAGCATCGAATGATCCAGCATCGATCCGTCTCGCGTTGCCAGCGTCGCAATTCTTCGGTGATCGCGGGACAGCGAAAACAAGTCTCGGCTTTGGAATTATGCGATCGCGGCGAGCGAGCGGAGGAAAATATTGACACGCGGCGCAAAGATTTCCCGAACGAGGTCTGCGACGCGTTAAGGAAACGGACTCGCGATCCCGCTTGTCGGAAAAACACGATGATTCTTGTCGGTGATCGATGCGTCCGATGACCAAAATATTCGCGATCCGACGCGTAAACACGCCTCGCTGCTGGTCGAGCGATCGTCGCGCGTCGAAATCGCGCGAGTTGCCATATCTGGATCGATTATAATCGCCATCTCGACGACCTCTACGAGTCTCGTGCGTCGCGGAGGAGCTGTTCCCGCCGGTCCGAAGCGGATCCAGGCTCCCGGGAAGTCACGGTTCGTTCGAGGACCGTCTCTAACGCCGTCGTGGCTTTCGAGGGAAGACACCCGAGATTGAATTTCAGCGAATTTCCGGCGAGCTGGAGGTAGGAGAAACAGAGACGGCGTACGGCCGAGAAACGGAAATAAGCTCTCGAAGCCGATATGGCCGGCAGCACCTGCATCATCGTTTCTATTTCTAGGAATGAGTAAGTCGACGCCCATGCCCACTCGCTCGCTCGCTCGCTCGTCCGTCGCTCGCTCGCTTGCTCGCTTGCTCGCGTATCGCCACCTCGACCCCGTCATTATACACGAACCGATAATTACCGATTTTTGCGCGGAACTTCGCGGGCCGTGTCTACGACCGACACGTGCTACCCGAGACGCAAATGTCTTCCGGAAACAAGCTTCTACGTGATGAAACGGCCTGCCTGGGATTTACGTGTCTGCCGTTCGAGATATCGGGTTTCAACGAAGATTTAACATTCTGCGGAATGGTACTTGACTGGAGATACTCGTTTTGCGGTATACGTGATCACATTCTACTGCTCTCGCATGCTAATGGCTTCGTAGACAAATTTGATTTAGAAGAAACATTCGAGACACGCGCATTTCCATTCTTGTTTCAATGCATGTAGAAATTGATTTATGAATCGATGTACCAGCTCATGGACGAATTCATATACGGGTTTAATCGACGAATTCGTATGCGATTTCATGTACGAATTTAAATACAAATTTAAATACAAGATTAAATACAAAAATACGAATTTAAATACAAATTGATGTATAAACCGATGTAAAAATTCATATACGAATTCATGTAAATCGTCAAATTGATATAAAGTACATCTTACACGAATTGCAATATAAATTGATGTACGAACTGTATGTACACTCCTTTAGTAACGTAACTTGCAAAGAACAATAAGGAAATAGAATTACAAAAGAATGAGACATAAAGCGATTTTTCTGTTTGCAAAAGGATCAAATAGCCGACTTGATATTGTAGGTGGATATCAGCGGGAAATGAAGTTATTGGTTTTCACTATCGCAAAGACACGTCCGCGAAGGTGAATCGGCCTCGAAGGACGAGGTAACGATACGATATCGATCGGAACGGAAAAATCTCCGTTCGAACGAGGTCGTTGAGTGTCGTTTATCGCCGAAACATATCCGCGGCGATATCTGTGAAGAAACGATGCGTACCTTCGAGTCGATACCGATGATTTTGTTGCACTCCTCGCAGCTGTTGGCGAAAACGCTCTCATAGCACTTGATGCAGTAGGGGTGCTCGTCTCTGAGCACGTAGCGCTGCCCAGTCAGAGACTCGTCGCACTGCCAGCAGCAGAAATGACCGCTGTGCCAGTCCTTGTTCATCGCCTTCGTGTACTCGCCACTGAAAATCAACTGGAAAAAAAAAGAGGAAAACGCGACGAGTTTAGACAACGGTGCTCCGTGATTAAACAGATCTCTCGGAACCCTCGTTAGAGACCCGATCCCCATGGATTAGTGACAATTCGATCGTGAACACGATCCACGTTTTCGGAGCGGAAAGCTCCTCGGCGACGATTCGTCGGCGGCGTTAAACGCGCGCGCGATCACACGCGGCCACGGTTCGTACAAACAAGGCTCGACGAGCTTTCTTAGCAGCGAGAAACTCGGACACGCTCCTCTCACAGCATGCTTCCCGTTTGTTTCCGGCCCGCGATTAACCGAAAAGCTCCTCGCGATCTCTCTCTTTTTTCTGTAGTGTTCGCGCGGTTCTCTGGTAAATATGTACCTTGGTTGAGTGCTGTTGTATGTGCTGGCTGAGTATTTATTGTAAGGGAACATATAAGATCTATTCTGTGGCGTGAGGCATGTATCATCGCGTGGGTTGATCGCCGCGGGGCTTTGCTCTCCTGCGAGAGAGGAGCGTCTCGGGGAGACGATAGCTCGCTCCGCCACCCTCTGGATCCCGAAATCGGCGGACGACGCATTTCCCACCCCCTAAAAAAAGTCGAACGCAACGAACGAATTCCAGAACTCCTGGCGAAACGAAAAATTACGCGAGACGTTTTCGGGTCGACGAGACCGGGGCAGTGGGGGGCAAATGGAGAAGAGAGCTTTCCTCGCCAGGGAAAGTAGGTCGCAAACAGAGTGCTCTCGGTTGGACAGCTTGTTTTCGCTGTTGCCAAAAGGGAAACATCGATTCCGTGGCGGTTCTAGGCAACTACACCTACGTAAACGTTTTAGATCCTTAGAACCATTTTGAAATGGCGGCATCAACGAATACCGAATTCACGGAACCGTACGGGGACCGTAGCCCTCGATCCTGATCCCGATCCCGATCCCGATCCCGATCGGCCGGCGAGAATCGCGATCGTTCGGGTGGCGAGCGTGTCGATCGTAAGCGGAAGGATCGCGCGAGGGGGGCTGATACTCGGCACATCTGCAGCCAGCACATACTCTTCGATGGCGTGGTGGTTCTGCGTGCTGTCGACCTCGGTGATCGTGACCTCGGCGTTCTGATCGTGGCTCTCCCTGCGCTTGGTCGTCTTCTTCACTTTGCGAACCTTGCGCTCGGTGGTCGTGTACACTACACTGTCTACGTCCGCCATCGTTCTTCGGCCTGGTCTCTCTGTTCCGGGATACTTTGCGCTCTCGAGAAGGCTTTGCGTCCGGTCACCGATCGATCGCGATCTGGACAACTAACTCTGCGGATCCGTGCACCGAGGGAAACCAGGAGAGGACTGACCGGGTCCAGGGGACGATGGGGACCACGAGGAGAGTCAGAGACTGTCACAGAGAGAGAGAGAGAGAGAGAGAGAGAGAGTGTGTGTGTGAGGGTGACAGAGAGAGAGAGAGAGAGAGCGGTGGTGGAGGTGGTGGTGGTGGTGGTGGTTTTCGTCGCTATGGAAATGAACGAGTGGACGGTGGAAACCGAAGCGGAGCGTGCGATCAGAGAGTCTTCCTTCCGTGTTAACCCAGCAGCTTTCGAGCTTGCGAACCGACTGAAATCTAGGATCGGTCCGCTCCGGGCGTCATCATATCGGGACGCTATTTTCGGCGTCCCGACGACTCCAGAAACGCGCCTCGCCGCGTCGCGTCGCGTCTCTTCCACCCTCTTCACCCGCCGACCCCCTTCCGTCCCGCGTTTTCTCCTCCTTCTCCGAGATTCTCGATGCAGTGTGCCGGGTGCAACTTTTCTACGACACCCCTCTCTTACTCTCTTACTCTCTCTCTCTCTCTCTCTCTCTCTCTTTCTCGCGTTGGTTCACGAATTCTCTGCCGCCTCTTCTATCCGAGAGACACCGATATGCTCCTCGGCTCGCGATGGGTTACAGGACACCGTCAAAGATCCCTTCTAAAACCCATCCTTCCTCCCTTTTTTGACGGTGTCGCTTCCCTTCGGTCCCTCCTCCCTTCCCTTTCTTTTTATTCGACACTTCTGGCCGCGGATATTTCGGGACCCTGACGTCGCCTCTCCTCTCGTCGAGACGAGAAACAGAGGCGAGGTGTGATTCGCGGATTCCAGACCGCGATCGACGATCGACAGCTCTTTCGTCGAAAGGGGGGCGCAGAACGATGGCGGCGTCTACAGTTTGCCGGCTAGGTGTAAATTGTCGCGAAAATGTTCGTGTCGATCCTTGGTGGCAAACAATTTGTGTACAAGTGAACGATGCATGGGGACCTTCTGATTTCCTAGCTCTGCTTGTCGTTTTTCCGAGGCCGAAATGACGCGAGCGTCGAATCGACGCCCATTAGTTGTCCCTTCTCTTTATGCTAATGGAAAACAAGGGAAATTTATCCTTGTTTGTAACTAGAAAAAGAAGGAAAAAATATCGACGTCCATTTCTTGACGATCGCGTGACTCCGACCCGATATGTATACTTCGATATTTCTATCGTATTTGTACGCGCGGCTATCGACGAAAGTGTTCGTCCATGTTGCAGACGCAGATTATGGGAATTAGGTCCGAAATGCCAGATCCGGAGCCGAGAGCTCGCTGTATTTCTGTCGGCGTTTAATCGACGGGAATAATTCTCATTGTTGGACCGGCTGACGTTTCGGCACAGAATAGAGCGATAAACATTGTTCACGGTCTATTGTGGATCTTTTATGGATCGTCGAGGTCGCGAGTCTCGGGATCCGAGCTCTCGAATCCGACTCGTAGCCCCGAATCGGCTCGAATCTTCTTTGCGACTGCGGGGAGGGGTGGCCGGGGCGAGGAGGTCGAAGGTGGTGAATTGACGTTGATCGAAAAGGTTTGTCAAACATCGACCGGTTTCCTGAAACATCGAGGCGTCGGACGCGACGCCTTGATCGCGTGCCAAACAGGTGGTTCCTGGTTGGCGCGGGGGTGGCGAGCCGCTAGTGGCGAAAAATAGAGAAGAAATCCACCGGTGTAATTGGGTCGGAATGTTTCACACATCACCAATACCTGCGCGCCCACCCGCACGCCGACGCGACGCCTCCTTCGCGATACTAATCTCTCCCTTTCTCCCCGCGTCCGCGATCAATTCGACGAACGGTTTCACGAAACACGCTGCTCCAAAATAAACCCGTGTTCCCTCTTTCCATCGCGACATTTATCATCCGCGCCGCTGATTGATCGTCCCGTGAAAGATTTATTGTTTGTCGGCGTCCACCGATTCTCGCGAGTAGACGTGACATTGGCAGTAGCATGAATCGCCGCGATACGAACGATATTAATGAAACCGAGGATCATTTTCATATCGCAATCGTGACGATGAAATCCGCAATGGGATAAATACTTTCGCGGTGTCTTTGGTTCGCTGAAATTGACGGTTTCGCAACGAGCAGCAACCGGACGGAGAGTTTAGCTGAATAACGGCATACGGTTCCCAAAAATCTGCAGCCGAGTACTGGCGGAGTTTTGCTATTTGTAGGTACGCGAATGTAGGAGATATTACTATAGTTCGGAAACAATAAATGTTAACACTTTATCGACCGGTAGCCTATGAATCAGCTTTTCCCCTCGATCGGTAGCCTGTGAATCGGTTGCCATAGTAACCCTTAATTTGTTATCTATTATTGAAATAAATGTGTTCAACTGTACTACGAGCTTCAATATTATTATATAAATTTTTAAATATTAAATATCTTTCACGATTAATAGGATATATAATATCCAAATAGGAACGAAAATTTTTACAACCGGATAACCGGTAGATAAAGTGTTAAAAATGCGTATAGAGAACAAATTTTTGTAATAAAATAGAAATTCTCAAAGACGATTTTAAGAAACAGGAGTTAGATTAAACTGTTTCTTTTAATAATTTTGATACGCCAGAAGTAACGTAATCCAATTATTTCACTCGCGCGTCTTCTCAACAAATCCATTAATTCCGCAGTTTATCGATGCTTCTTCGACTCTTGTTTCTTGCGATTATTATTTACAAAGCGAGTTGTCTCTACGGCCTACCGATAATTATCTTCGTCGGAAAGATCGAGATCCTTCACAATTCTTTAAGCCAAAAGCAACAAGAATTACGCGGATGGACTTAGTACGATCGGCATTGTCGAAAGATCTATAATCGTCCCGACGATTTGCAAGCCGTGTTTCTGGTAAATCCGCTGAATATTTTCTTACATAGTAATCGCGATCACGCGATGTATCGTTTTGCCCATCGTTGCCAGAATACGCGAGGAACGCCGGACCCGTTATAAATAGCTGGAAAATGAAAATCGGCCGTGACAGGAGAACGCGATCGCCTACGCGAATCGAGGATCGCATCGGACGGTAACATAATATCGACGAAGGGGTCCGGAAGAGGCGCGCGTCGCCTGATTAAAAATACAACCTCCGGGGAAAAAGCGGGTCGACCAAAAAAGAGGGACACCGATGCCGGATCTCTCGATCGCAGTGGTATAGCACCGATTATCCTCCGACGGGACTTTGAACCACGAGCAGACTAAGATTCTAATCCGTTCGTCGAGCTTCGAGTTAAACAATTGGCCTGCAACGATCCGCTACATCGAGATGCAAACGTAAAATTGATTCGCAAGCTACAACAATTTGCATATCGAGGCGGAAAAATAAACGAGGAGAGATCGAACGATTGCTCGATCCGAAGAAGGGGTCGCCGAAAGAGGATCCGAAAAAATTAGCAGAATTTTCGAGATGCCCGGAGATCAATCGGAATGTCATAAAAATCTGGATTCCGCGCCGCTGCACGGAGGGAAACCCTGCCGAAGTGTCCCCTCTTGAGTAAACGGCTCGCCTCGGCCGCGATATAAGCGTATATTATTTGCAGACGGGCATGAGATTGATATTTTGGGAGACCCCACGCGAGCCACACGGCACCAATAAACGCCGCGGACCGCGAGGCTGTTTCATGAGAACATCCGCCGGATTTTCTCGGCCTGTCGCGGCTTCATTTTTCTTTCCCCATCCACGAAAAAGCGGTTCCAACAAATCTTGCCCAACTTTAGATAACAATAGCGGAGAACCGAGACCACGGACGCTGGGCGCACCCTGCGAACGCGAGTCTCTCGAGCCAGCCAGCAGTTTTTCATCGTTCCGAGTCGCTGACGAGCTCGGACTACTTAGGTCGGTCGAATTCGACAGAGCGGTACCATGGTCGGCGATGATGTCTCGATTGGTTCGCCGTGCCGAGTACGCGGAGCCTTGTGAGTATTCGATCGAACAGAGATATTTAGTGTGTCCGGCAGGTGCGAGCAGGTACACATGACACACGGTGTTATTTACAAGAATGAGAAGAAGTGGAAGGACGAACGAGAAACGATTGAACGAAGGGTGCAACATGTAAGCGTCAAGCCATGTCCTAATTAGACGTCGCAAGAGACCAAATCCCTGTTGTTCGACCGACCAACGCGACTAGAAACAAACAAAACACGTTCTACGGCTGCGTCCAAATTGGCAACGCGCGCGACACGACGATGATGTATTCGTCGGTTGCGTTGCTTGAAATCGGAACTTGTTTGTTTTTTGCAACGTTCATAAGAATAATGGACCATTTCGCGGAGTTATTGATTTCCGAAGCACGGAGAGGCATGATCTGCGATCGAATAAATTGTCACCTCCGTCCACTTGGCAGCAAGCACCACGAGATTTCTCGAATATTTGTTCTAATCTACTCTCTGTTTGCTATGTCTCGTGTTTACAGAGCACCCGTACATTGCATAATTATTTTCATTTCAACGAAGAGATTGTGATATTGACAGAGACATTTAGAAAGCTTGACCGTGAACTTGCGATCGACGTTCGGATAGACGATAGCAATGCCAGACTAGGACACAGCCGTACAAATCTCCAACCAAAAAGGGGTCTAATTCAAGGGAACTCTGCACCTATGGGGTCAAATCATTGTTCGCTTTTTTTCAGGCTTTCTGCTTCTTCGCGGCACGATCCAAGTGGGGGTGATCACATGATTAATGCTGGCACAGTGTTACGCCTGAGAGTCGAGTGCTAGTCGGAGTGTCGAATCGTGTCTGTTTAAGGTGTGAGTGACAAAAGGGGGGGGTCGAGATGTCGTGCTCGGAGAGAGACGGGAGGACCTTGGTTGCGTCATTACCCAGAAAGCTTTGTTCCGATCGGTATCCGGGATCGAGTACTGTATCGGTCCTGAAGCCGCACTCACATCCTCGGCGTCCCAGTAGTCGGTGTCCTCGTCGTGGGAGGAGGACCAGAAACCCTTCCGCGAGTTCTCGTTGTCCTCCGGCCAGGGAGGCTCGGCCGGAGTCGTCAGGATGTCTCGGATCCTCTCGTAGTCCTCCAGCTCCGCTTCCTCGAAGCTGGATATTCTAAGAAGCCGCGCGGTATCCTTGGCACCTTCGACGGAGGTGCGCGCGTTCGTCGGACCGCTGGTAGGCGCGACCGCTCTATCGTCGTCGGACTTATCCCTGGACTGGGTCCCGAATCTTCTGTTCTTGAAGGTTCGCCGATTGAAGCGATCCCGGGACATCAGGTCGCGCCGGCTCTCCGACAGTCCCAGCACCGAGCTCTCCGCCGGCGGTTCCTCGAAGTCGACCAGAAGCTCGTCGAAGCTGGTCTGGGTCAGCACCGACACGCTCTTCCGGCTCTCGGACCTGGACAACGCCGGACTGCCGAACGGGGAGGTGTTGGTGGACTCGTCCCGGTACACCCGTTGCATGGAGATATCCGACTTCCTCCGCTCTGGTTCTCGGTGCCTCTTCGATCGCCTGCCCGTCAAGTTCTCCGCCGATTTGCTCACCTCCGAGGTCTTCGACTTCAGCCTCGTCGGCTTCCTGACGATCGTGCTCGAGGACTTGATGTTCCTCTTCCTCTGGCTTACTCTGGGCCCTTCGACTGGAACCTCCGAGCGGTTTTCCTCTACCAGGACATCCTCAGTGTTCGCCGATTGCTCCGCGGAGGCTTCGAAACCAATCGATCCCTGCGACGTCGCGAGATCGGGCGATCTCGAGTGAGACTTTCTATACTGCTTCCTCGAAGTCCTTCTAGTTTGCCGAGTGTCCGACTCATCGTCCCTGGAGGATCCTCCCTCCGACGGACTCTCGTGCCGCTTGACCAAGGGTAGCGAGTCCAAGGTCTTCTTAGTCGGCGCTTCGTTGCCAGAGTCGTTGTCGAAGGACGTGCCGACGTCGCTGGAGGGATCGGAGCTCGAGTACGTCTCCGTCACGTTGAACGGTATCGGCGTGGGTATTCTGACGTACCTATCGGGTTCTGGAGCTGTCAGAGACAGCGGTCGATCCCGCGAGCTGCTCTCGACTTTCAAGTTCTCCCCGGCGTCTTCGTAAGACGTCTCTCCCTCGTACTCCCTGTCGTAGATCTCTTCGATCTCTACGCTCCGATCGTCTCTCTCTCCGGATTCGCTGACCTCGACCAGGTAGTCCAAGTCCGGACTCAACCTGGAGTCCGGAGTGCATCCTGGACGTAGGAGGAACTCCCTGGGACTGTACTCCGAGAGATAATCGAAGTTCTTGTCCTTGGATCTTAGCTCCGCCCTGATTCTCAAACTGTATTCGTGCAGGTTCTCCAGCTTGTGCTTGGCACCGCGAGGCAAATTCGCGTTCTCCGAGTGGCTGTAGCTGCAAATGGAGTCGTGGGTGCTCATGTTGTCGGCCTGCTCGTGGTACGACAGGCATGGGGTCGCCGGCTGATTGATCGTGATGATCACTCCGTCGGAGACGTGTCTGAGGCACGCGAGCAACTCCAGCACGCCGACGCAGCCAATCAACACGGACATCATCAGACCCATCTTGGCGGTTGCTCTGTCAGACTCGAAGCAAACGATCTACGGGAAATCCTCGTCAAGGATCACTGAACCATTACCATCACCTTGTCATCCCATGTCCGTGTTTCCATTCTCGTGTACGATCTTCTAGATGTATATATTGAAGAACACCACGATTCGGAGCTCCTCCTCGTCGAAGAGCGTGGGGAACTTGAGCGTCCTGCGAGGCCAATCCATCGGGTGTCCTCGGGAATGGCTCTGTGTCACCTCGGCGGATCCTCTAACGCGGTGACGTCACTCGAAGGAAGACGGCAAAGGAGAGAGAGATAGAGAGCAAGAGATAGAGATACAGAGAGAGAGAGAGAGAGAGAAGGAGCGAGTCGGATGGGTAGAGGAGAGAGAGAGAGAGACACGATCCTAGGGGGGACACCCACCACCCACGCGCGGCCACTTCTCTCCACGGTAGCGAGAGCACGTTTCAGCACACGGTCGAAGGTGTCTCGGAGGTGTCTCACCTAACCCCGTGACTCGTCGTGACCAGGCTGCCACCCGAGGGCAGAGATATCCTGATCTCGGAGGCGACAGAGGCGGCGACGGAGAGGCGACGATCACGCGATGATTATCGCTGGTTATCCATGCTGCCGGATGGCGGCCAGAGAACTGTTTTATTTTCCGCGGGCAAAACCGTTCGGACACCGGGGCAAACTGGTGGCCGTTCGGCTCGTTATGTCGACGTAGCAGACTTCGACTCGGGCTACGGACCGCGTTGAGGCTAAGGCTAAAGTTAGCCCGAATGTCCCTGGACGCGAATCCCTGTCCTTAATGCCGCGTACGCGTCGCGATCGATCACCGGCGGGCCGGATAATTAACGCGTCCCGATTTGGCAATCGTCGCCAGCCCGTGCGAGGCGTTTCGACCGATTATTGGCTGCCCCCGCCGATCGACGACGTGCCCAAGCGACGCCTCGCCCTAATGACCCGATCATTGAACGGCGTCCCGCGCGTTTTCGTTCGACGCCGCGCGTCGCGTGGGCGGCCCCGATATTTCCACGTCGCCACGAGACGAGACGAGACGAGACGAGACTTTGGCAGCTCTAGTCAGATTCGCCTCGCCGGTGGAAACGCTACGCCTCTTGGCAATACGATAGGTAACCAGATTCTCGCGGCTCCTGACGAGCCGCGACCCTGCCTGTTCGAACACCGCATCGAATCTGTCTTCTTCGGTTATCGCGGCTCCCGATTCTCTCGGTTCTCTGACCGAAACTCTGGAAACCGGGCCCCCATTGGAATCCTTTTCCAACGAGGACGCAGCGGTCGAGAAGGACAAGCCATCCAAAACGCTGCAGAATTATTGCAGGACACGCGAAGGCAAATTCTTGAGACGGTTAATGTCGCGATCATCTTCTGGACTCGATGTGGAAATTCCGAGGAGGATTACGTAGTCGGCGATGGCCGAATTTCTGGCGTCACTCGGGCGATTTTATTTCGGTTACCTCATCGGTTACGATTCTACCGGCGGGACCGATCTTCGATACACGTTTTGCGCGCGGTACGCATCTGGCCACTCTCCAAACAGATATCGAGACGGCCAGCCCGCCGCTTATCGAACCCTCGATGATCTATATTCGCGGGAACCTAACACCGGTCGATTTCTCTCGGAAACAAATTCGCTGTTGTTGCGATCTCTTGACGGAACTTGCTTTTGGGCGGGAAACAGGCGGCCGGTCCTTCGCGACGTGGCAAACGCGGTGCTTTCGCAGAGTATAGGGAGGCGAACTTCGTTACTTGAAGTATGTAGAGCATAGGTTTCTGCATCGTTCACGCGAACGAATTATAGAAAATTGCATAGACATGCTCAAGCGTTCTCGTAGCTTGTCAAAGTTCCATTGACGGAAAGAAGAAGGTTCTATTCGGGCGGTAGCTATTCGATGGGGTTCGAAGACCTTTGATAAATTGCTGAGCTGTGCTGGACAGGTTCAGGGTCGATGAATTTTTGCCAGATTCGCAAA
The DNA here is from genome assembly GCF_028453695.1 of Augochlora pura. NCBI lineage: Eukaryota > Metazoa > Arthropoda > Insecta > Hymenoptera > Halictidae > Augochlora > Augochlora pura. The sequence goes on along the minus strand of NC_135777.1, from coordinate 13,887,647 downwards.
GTTCTGGCATTGGTGCGACGACCGCTGGAGCCGCGTTACTGAATGAACACGAGAGGAAGAGGTCTGCGAGAACTGCGGTGCCGGCTGCGTAATCGTCGTCCGGACCACTTGGTCCGCGACCGTCGTCGTCGCTCGAAATAAACGCATCGTCGACGACCTGTCGGGACGCGAGCCGAAATAAATCGCGGCAGTGTCCGTGCGGGTTCTAGCTGGATCGTGGACAGCGTACACAATCCGCTCCAAACGATATCATCGAGTCCGCGGATGGCGCACCAGTTGCACCTTCCGATGGATCGATGCATTTGGTAATGAACAAAAGGCTTCTCTATGATCAGCCGGCTGCATAGAAAGATTGCTGCGCATTCCTGGGGGCATTGTTGGCAACCGCTTCGACAGTTTCAACTGTGGACATGTGGGTTGCAGACCTCAGCGCTGCGAATATAGTCTGTAAATTTGGTCGACAAATTAACACGTTGATGATCGCAACGAAATCAAAACATGTTGGTTAATCGAGACTGGAAAGTTACAGATCACGAACCAGCTCTACATGAAATTGGTTCTAGTAAGCAAGCGGAAAGGAGTATCTAATAAACTCCTTCTTATGTTTTTGACTAGGAATAATTTAGAGGCGGCCGGTACCCGAGACTTTGGGTTATAATCGGGCCGGGTATTTTCTTCGGGTCGACATTTGAAATTTTTGGATACTCGGAAAAAGCTCGGATAACTAAATTTGAAATCGAGGCCCTGGAGTTTATAAATCGAGAAATATATTACGCATGATATTCATTGTGTTGTTTAGACAGATGATACCTGGAAAAGCAAATGAAACGTCTACATATGCCTCACCGATGCCATTTTAACCTTTTGCACTCGGCGCCATCATGGATATTACCCACCGGCGCTTATAAACATTTATATTATTATTATATAGTATACGATATATGTATATATAATATTGTTATAATAATATTCGATTTATATGAATTTGTAGACATCGAGAAGTAGTTGCAAATCGCTAATAAACTCTGTTTAGTCATATACTATTGAGAATTACGATGTCCCCTGAGAGGGGACAACCGAGTGCAAAGGGTTAGAATTCCAGGTATCCTAAAGTGTTGGGGATCCGGTATAACTTCGAGTATCCGGAAGTTACGGGTCCCGAACGATTCTAAAATTCCAAGTCGGTCTCCTCCGTTCCTTTTCGCTTCCAACAATATTTCTACCAGATAGATTTAGCTGTCCTCAAGACGAAGGCGGTAGATCCGGGAGTAAGAATTGGACGAGCACGACACGCAAAATGGCGCTAAATCAGCGTGACTCGTTATAAACGCACGCGACAAGGCCTGTTCGAATTAACGCCAGAACTAAACGAGATTTCGCATGACCCTTGACACAAGTCCCGGCTAGGTTTCGGTAGCCAGCGAGCATCGGTGCCAGTCACGAGTCGCGGTGCGGCACCCCAGAATTAATTTCTCGTTTATAACCGCTGGTTTGGCAGCCGGTCACACACCGGGTGGGCCTTGACCTCCCGTTCGCGGATCGACTGGGAAACCGGCGTTGCTCGAAAGTCAAGACCGATCGATGGCTCGGCCGAAAAAGCGAGAAACGGGTCCGGATCGATATTCGTAGCCGTAGAAGGCTGTGCTGTGCGCGCCCGCGCGACATTACACGGCCGTCGTCGAAGGGTTCGCGGTGGAATTAGCGGGCGACGAAAGAGCCGGTTCTTCTGGAGGGAAACGGAACAATGCCAATGGTTATTTCGGTCGGTGATCGAACGTGTGTGCCACGGTCGGAGAAAAGCGTGCCACCGGATCTCGGCGAAGCCACTTCGCGAGCCGACCGATTTAGACCGTCGGAAACTTCGCAGCCGTGTCTGTCGACCGTAGGACGACCTTCCTTTCCCGACCCTTCCGTCTCTCCGTCGATAGTTCCGTTTCGTACCAGCTGACTAGATCGGCTTTTTTCATCCGCAGACCCCGGGCTTCCAGCCGCGAACCACGCTGCTTCTGCCATCGCTCCATTCCTTGCGCAATCGTTTCGTGATCTGGCGGCGTCTGTCGCTGAACGGCCGCGACTACTTTCCCATTGCAGAGCAACGAAGCGGTCTTTCGGGAAAATGTTGGCGTGGGATTTCGTGGATCAACCCTGGGATCCGAGGATCGCGTCTGAGACTCGTATAGCAGCCAATTGGTGTTTAAAACTCGCCGCACATTTTCGATGCAATGTTATCTGATCGAATATCGTGGAATGATGCTTCGAATACTAGATATACTTCGAGACTCTTCTTAACTTCTGACGTTTCTTATCAATGCGATGGATCCTAGTCTCACGGTAACTATTTCCAACTATTTTAAATTTGTAAAGTCGATTTTTGAATAGCCAGTTTGCAGAGTACCGTGAAGAGACTTAGGCGAAGAGTCAGGAAACTCATCTCGGGCACACGGAAGCGGTCAAGAGCAAAGACCCACGCAGAACGCGCGGCTCGCCAGCAATGCAACCCTTCGCGTAGTCACGTGACTTTCCCTGCCGACTCTTCCTTCATTATTTTTGCCGAGCTCCGGTGATCCGATTTTATCCCATTCATCTCCGTGTGAACGCTTGCCGGCTATTCTCGGTGTCGGTTTTGTTAAATGCTCCGGGTTCGACCAACGAACCAGCGATGTATCGATCGAACACTCGATAGATGTCCCTCTCTTTACAGGAACATTATTTACTGGCTCGCACGTTTCGTCTTTACTCTTCGTTCGAACGGTTGTTGCCAAACCGTGGATGTTTATGCAAATTCAAGATCATATAATTTTGTTCGAACGAACATGTGTCTAATGTTAGAGTGTTTTACTGCAACTATGTTTTATTGCGTTCACCTTCGTCGCATTAATCTTTCTTATTTTATCGCATTAATCTTCGTCGCGCCAGTCATTATTATTTTAGTGCACTATTCTTTATTTTTATGCTATTAGCGTGGAATGTGGTGTTATAGATATGTAAACAGTCGCAATACACGGAGCTACGTAGTTGCAACAGGTTTCCCCTATCTGTTTCATCGTTCGGTGCAAGTTTACGCAAAAACTGAGGTCACCGTGCGTTGCTCAAGACAATTAAGGATTACTCTTACGAGGGAAAAGTTACGATAACAAGGTGAAATAGGACGCGTGGACGAATTGCCGAGGAAAAAATTACTCCGATTGCCTGAGCAGTACATTTCAAAACAGAAAATTATTCCGACAAATATTCGAGCATTTTTTCTGTTTCCATAAATCGTATTTTATGCATTTATTTATCTTTGGACGCTACCAACGTAAAAATGCCGGACATTTTTCACTCGCAGTCACAGTGCAGGACATTTATTAAACAACCGCGTCTAGAACATCTACGAATTTTGCTATCGACGCACTCGGAAACCTCCTAGAACTGTAAAAACCGCGGGATCTTGGCTCGACCGTTGTTTCGGTTGGCTTGTTCTTGCCTTTATAACTATTCGCGAAGTTGTCTTGTCGTCGGCCGTAAATCATCGCCGAGAACACGCGAATGATATATTGTTTGTTCTCAACTGGACGTGTAGCACCTTGAGATCGTCTCGAATTCAAGCTTGGACGATTCGGATCAGATCAGATTGAAAGAAATCGAGTTCTCTGATTTTCGATGAGAGCCGTGGATCGATCAGAGGCCAGAGACCAGAAGAAGATCTGCTCGCCAAGAAGCTCTCGGATCGAGACGTTGGAGGCTTAGGGAGCCGAGAGCCGACGACAGGTCGAGGAGCACAGGCCGAAGCGTCGATTTTTGCGCATCAGGAGCGAAGCACGTGAACCGCGACGGTACGGGACGCGCTCGAAATAGACAACGCCGGCCGGAATTTTACGGCGACGCGCGCTATAACAGCCCGTTGCGTCACTGTTACGCCATGCTTTTCTATAAAGACCGTTTGTTTTCCGTCCTGGGGCTCAGACCGTCTTGCGAGATGATCGACAGGGCCTCGCGGCCGAGCAGCGCCTCCTAAACGCGTCCTTGTTCTCTCCGCTCGGTATTTACGAGCCCGGTAACGTTCACTGCGCTCGGGTCCGGGGATTAGGCTACGATTTACGACTACTGCTAGCGGCGGGTAGTAAATTCGGATCGGTAAAGAGGGTCGAGGCATTCTCCACACTCGCTTGACAGTTGTGTGTGTCTCCGCTTTGTCGCGCGGGATTATTGAGGTTCCATCGATCGGACGGATCGGATCGAGTCAGCTCGATGTCCACGGCCGATGATGTGTGTGAGTCTGCGTGTCGTGGGCACACTGGGGACTTACCGAAAATCGGGGGGGCCGTCTGCACTGGCCGCGCGATAGGTCGCGATCGATAGTTGTGCTCACGGGGATCTCTCGATCGCCGGGAGCGCTTCGGTATCCGCGACTTCAAACTGTCCGCGAGTTCGGGGAACAGAACTCGGGGATCTTCGATCGATTCCCGCGGTTCGCCGGACTTTCGTTCGCCTCCAATTGACCGACTCTAATAAAAGACGGGAACGGTTCTACTCGGCGCGTCTCTGGACACGGAGAGCCGAACCGCGATCGTGGTGGGAGCTTCGACAAGAAATCAAAATAGATTACCGACCGGCCACGATGGCCACCGTCGAAAACGGCCGGTTTCCGGTTGGAAGAAAACCAATTCAGAGACGCGTTACACGGACGGGGAACGACGCTTGGTAACAAACGACGGCAGCTGATGTTACGCAGCTCTCGAGATAGCCGCGTGCCATTGCGAGGAATCCGCGAATAGATCGAGGATTGAGCGGTTCGATGGACGTTCGACCCTTGGAAAAAAAGAGTCGTTCGCGAGTAGGAGGCGGGTGGATCGTTGCTGGATCGAACCATCTTCGTACCAGCAACGAGGGAAATCGATGATTCAACGATCGCGTAGAACACTGTTGCAGAACCGATTAATAGAGAAACTGTCGGGTATGCGCGGAGGTTGCAGTTAATCGGCCCATTTATTTCGTCGAGGAGGCAAAGAACGCTGGCAATGAGAATTGTAAGATAAGCGCAGTTACTCACAGTGAGTAATGCTTAAAACTGTATCGGTGACTAGATAGTATCGTTAGTCATCGAGGCGTATACGCAAAAAGACCACGGCTTTGGCCAAATCCTTGCCGGTTATTCACGTTTTTCCGAGCATAATTCGCATTGCGCAGTCGGGCCACGGTGACGGAGAAGCTTGTATGATACCCGATTCCTATTTCCGTCCATCTAAATAAAGCCGAAAGCGGCCCAGTTCCCGCGTAACCCGCCGGACAACGCCGCGCGATTGCGCGACACTTAATATCATTATGCCCCAGATATTTTAGGCATCCACGCTGTTTACGGATTAATGGAGATCGGCAGAAACCGGCGAGCAAAGTCACGAATCTTGGCAATGGAATATTGGAAAAACTCGGCTGGTTTGCGCCGACAAAATTTATTTGCTCCGAACTGCGGCACCGGCTACGATCACCCGCAAAGTTACGAGCTAGTAAAATGACCGCGGCTGGCGTGAACCGTAATTTATGCGCACCTTGACAGCCGTCTGGACATTAAATTTGGGTCGTCCGCGACTTCGAAATTTCTTAACGACTATCGTAACGCCGTCCGAGCTGTTCAATTGTTTAGAGTCGTCAGTGATTGTACTCTGAACGAAGCTGTATTTTATGCACTATAGTCTATGCACGGTGTAAGGTGTACACAGGTAGCAGCGGTAACAGGTGAACTTTCTTCGCAGTTCATTCATTAAAATTGTTCGAAGTCTCCATTCCCGCGCAATAATTTCAAACGAATCTTAAGACCCGACGGGTAAGGAGAACTCCATCGTCGATAAAGAAGGTTGTTGCGGATACGGACGTTGGTAGTCTGCCGACGATCGATTACCGACAGACTAACATCGGACGGTAACATGTCTCAACTGATCTGTTTCATTCTACTTGCCGTGCTTCGCAAAATTAACAAGACTTTTCTTTGCGAATTGAATAAACGTTGTTCTCGTTTCTTTCGCGCTGGATTTTGCTGAGAATCGTCGCAGATTATTTAATACATATTTTAGATAAAATTTTAACCCTCAACCTGTTAGGTGTCTAGTAATTCATACAATTTTTGAAACGAATGACAATGTGCTCGTGTACATTAAAAATAGTGTTAATGTTTCACCGAACATACAGAAATACACATTTCATTGACAGAAAATATAAGAATGATAATTACTTAAGGGAGCACATTGAGATACGTCGTTAGCGGCCTTACTAACGTGGGCTGATCAAGAAATCTCAAAGGAATAAGGGTGCTTACCTCGTCGCATGCTGCGCATCTGGGCTTCAGCTGTTCGGCATAGTGCCTTTCGCAGAACAAGGTGTCGTCGTGGACACAGTACGCGAGGTCGACCAGCAGTTCCTTGCATTCCGTGCACTGGAAACATGCAGGATGATAGAGAAGACCCAGCTTACTCGTGGATACGGCAAGACTGCCGTATTTGAGGGGCGAGAGACAGGCACCACAATGCTGAAAAGTGATCAGGTAAATTAACAAAGGCGAACTTTAATTCTTTGGTAGCACAACAATTATGCCGTGACTCACGAGATCCCTTTCGAGGACTTCCTGCACGTTTCCTATGTCGAGGGCGATCTCGTTCCTCGCGGCCATGAAATCGTCAGCGCTGCTGGCGTGTTTCGGGTTCAAGTGCCGGCAATAGGTTCTGGCTAAGTCCTGCTTAGGCAGCTGGATCGCCAATTGTCGGTCCCTGTATCGCTCGCCGGGCGTGCCCAGCCTGGGTACAGAGATCTCTGGCAGCATTGCAAAGTACTCGTCCACCTACAAATTAAACAGATTGGTATCGTAGCTCGGACCAAAATCTGAATCTATTAATTAAAGTTCTCAGTTGGTCCTATCCTCTCCGTTTCTCGAAAATTCTACCAGGAACGATAGCGAATGCCTACTAAATCGAATTAGTGTCTCCAGGTTGCTCCATTCACCTATTTCATGAAATTCCGACGATACATCGCGGAAAAGAGAGCAATCGGTGACAGAAATCGGACATCTGGAGGCAGCGACAAAAGAATCGTAAAATCCGAGTGGGCTGCGGTCCCGTGCGAACGATAAAGCATCCGCTCGGGGATGATAGAGGCCAGCCTCGGCTCGCTAATTCACGGCGAGCGATTCGGAAAATATTGGAAGCTGGAAGCCTGCCAAGCGTGCGTGCACGCGCCCGGCTTCTCAGCCGCGAACGGCGTGTAACATCTAGTCCCGGCGATCATAATCTCATTAGCCGCGGTTTCCCCGGTGATCCGTAACGCGTCGACGCAATAGACCGATCGGGCCGGCACAGCCGGACGATTGAACTTGAACGTTCGTTTATTGAATCTAAGCGATCCGATCGGACAGCCCCCCCGTCGAGGGAAGAGGAAACGATCCGCGAAAACTGAGTCGTATAAACGTCCGGCCGGGCTGATGTATTACCGACCTTGTGAGCTGGCAGGCCGGGGGGAGCCCAAGCGAGACCCTTCGTTCGGGGATCGAAGCCGACCGGCGATGAGGACTCCTCGCCTTTCAGGCCTAGACGAGACCTCACCGACACCCATTCCTCGTGACACACGTCGTGGGCCTCCCTTGGACATTTGCAGCTCGTGCAGTTCTTCCTGGAAAGACAAAGCGGCTATTCAGTGCCCGATCTTGGTCAAGTTTTTAATCGATATACTCGAATTTCTTGGACGATCGATACACTCGGGTTTCTCGCGCGAGAATATCAACAAATTCCGGAAATTACCGATTCGAACTGTTACATAGGGTGACCTGAAATTTCCCCGGTGAACTGCGAGGGTTTCATTCAGAGGTTAAAAGAAAAAAAGGAATGTAATATGAAGTTTGCAAATTAAAGTTTTGATAATATTCGATACCTTCGTAACTACACAAATCATACGATAAATATTATCCAGCTCCGAATCAGTCGGTGTGTTGCGTGATGATACTATAATAGCTTTACTAACAGTTAGACAATTGTCGAGTAAACTAGCATCAATATGCCAAGATCTTCAAACGCTGCACACGCTGATATTCACTTTGTATATGGTTACTGCAATAGAAATGCACGGGTTGAGTAGTTACAAGGAACATCTGATAGATCCATGTTTATCAACACTCGCTTTCAATTGCGAAACAGGCTCGTGCAGAGAAAAGGGATGACTGAAATACCGAAACTCGATAAAATAATAAAGTATCTATTTTTGTTTACGTTTTTCATATGAGATCTTTTCTTTTTTTAGCCTTCGTAGTTTGGCGGGAAAATCCCAGGACACCTTGTCATAATTTTATAACTGTTCTTTTTTTTTGGTTCTGGTTTCTAATTTAAGTAGTAGCATTTCGGTTATAGTTCCATCTTAAGTAATAATACCGTCGTAGGATTTCAGGTGTTCTATTTAACATTTATTACCTTGCACCATCGCTCCTTTCATGCTTTGATGATTAGAACTTATTGCTTCTATACTTTGGTAATAGAAGGATTTATTTTTATTTCGATGTAGAAGAAATTAATAATATTCATATTTGGCAGACCTTGCATAAAATCTTCACCACGAGTCCGACTCGTTCTTATAGTGCAAGGGGTTAAGTAACTTGGGGGATAACGAAATTATTTCTGATGGTGTAGATGTCTCACTTGGAATGCTAGTCAAACTGTCTGAAGAGGAACAACTAGAATCCCAGTAAACCGCAAAGGGTAGAATCGAAGCTGGATTCTTCAGCCCCGTTTCCTTTAACAATCTTCTACGTTCGTCTAAAAATATCTCTAAACGCCATGTCCGACTCGTAGACAATGCTGTACGAACGCGATCCTCATACCCCTAATACGTTGCCCGAGCCGAGCGTCACCGGCTTGTTGAACGTACCTATTAAACCGAGGATATCACGAACGCTAAATATTTGTCCCCGGCGCTTCATTAACTCCAGATACACGGCTCGGCCCTGTCGGAGACTCTAATCAAGTTTTATTGCGGCCAGACGCCATGACGGATCCCCGGCTTAATCGCCTAATTAATCCGGGAATCGGTCGTCATCGTTCGAAGCGCGACGTCGCGCGTTTCCGCGTTTATTATTTATCGCCGCTTCCGTTCGCCGGCGGTAGAAATCGTTGCTTCGAACACGGCCGATAAACTTCTCATCGGGCCGCTAACGCTGAAGTTGCTCGCGAGCGCGCGGAGCCGGCGATGAATTATAGTCCGCGCGCGAGTATTACGTTTCGCGGAGTTAACGAGGCGTCAACGTTAATTTGCATGTACCCGCGACGGGAAGGGTTCGCGGACCTCGTAAAATATCGGTGGACGTCCGGGGGGAGCTTATCGTCCCCTAACAAGGATGGAAAAAAAGGAGGACCGCGAGGATTCTTTATCGCTGAAAAGCTGTTTTGCGGGTTTCGCCGGCCGGGCGAGTTACGGTCCGCCGGCAAACAAGGTGACCGTTCCACTGACATTACGGGCGTGACATTATGCTAAGCGATTCCTCGACCCGACGAGTTTCCGAAAGGCTACGAGGAAAAGTCCAGAGATCGTTCCGCTCCGCGATCACGTGGCACAGGGTTCTCCCGATCGACGAAAATATCGACCGGTCGTTCCGAGATTCGCGTTCCTATGAAATTCGATTTTATGGCGGCCTATTAACGCGCCCGCTGCCACTGTTAAATTTAACGAGCACTCTTCCTCGCCCCTTCGGCCCACCCCCTAAATCAGATTTCGGGGATTTACGAGCGACTCGGCGGACAACGTCCTTTCGTTTCTTTTTCTCCTGTTAACGATAAGGGTTCCGGACTTATCAGTGACCCCGTGTCGTCCCGTTATCGAATGCCGAGAGGAACGGGGGGACCGTGTTGGCATTAGGTCGACCTTCGCGCTGACACCCGGAAGGGTGCGGTAGAGCGAACACCTCCGGCAAATGCAACCCCCTTCGTTTACGCGATTGACGTCCGACCATTAGCGTGTGCCGCTTGCAACAGGACTTTTGCGCAGCGACTCGCACTCCCGATGCAATCGATCAGCCAGGAAACGCCTTCGACGGTAAAAGAACCACGCTGTTCCGAACGCTTTCGCAGCGCGAACACTCGGCGCACGTGTATATTCACTGGGCTTTCGTCCACCCTTCAAATCTCGAGTGACTTGTCCCATAAAAAGCAAATGCTCTCCGAGGGCCTCGCATTCGGCCGGATGAACTGCTCCCGGGTAAATGGCAGCAATCGCGAGAAAAATTCGGAGGGAGGCGCGCCGGAACTGCGGCCCTCCGAACTACTTTGTCTCCTGCTACGATCAGGTAGTACGGGGTGTCCCTAAATGATTAATACAATTTCGATTTATTCGAGCTCTAGCCGATCGGCGCCGTTTCTACGATAAATTCTGAGAAATCCCCGGAACGCAGATCCGACCAAAAATGGCCGAAACGATGGATTTATTTTTACTACTTTTTGAGATAGCGTGTTTTTTATGGCTTGCGGAAGTTTCTAGTTCTGGAGCCGTTTTATACCGGCGCCGTCTGAATGGCAAATGAGATTCGCACATGGCTGGACATACGCGGTCGCGAGAAAGTGAGTTTCAGCAAGAGACACCGTTTTCGAAGGTGTACCGCGACCGGGGTCCGACAATATGGCATCGTGCCGGCTCCTTCGAAATTTCAGGTACCGGTGGAACCAGTTGCACTCGAGACCGATGCATGCAACTTTCTTGCAGACGCTCTATCTTTAACGCCGCGTTGATTTATTACGAACACCCTGTACAAAGTTACCCGAGCGTGGTTCTTTCCCGAAGAATGCGTATAATCGTTTAGCAGGAAGCTCAAAGCATCGCACGAGCCGCGCGACACTCCGTTCTTTCTGTCGCCGTAAAAATTTCTCTAAATAATTTACGAGGTCTCGCAGCCGTCACGCCCGCCTATTTGCGTCGTTCGGTATGGCCAGCGGCACTATGCCGGCGCAATTAATTCCTCGGACGATGTATAAACCGAACGATTTGTCGGCGGCGTTCCGCGAGCGTGGTCGCTCGAGAAAAAAGAAACGGACTCGTATTAATGCGGCACGCGGCGCAAAAGATTCTTGGAGAGAAAAACGGCCTGAGACAGTCGGGGACAGGCTCGAATTAATTATAATAAAAGCCGCGCTGAATTGAAACGTCGGTACAGCGCCGTGGAATTCTCTGCAACAAAGTCACGGTCGTTTAAAGTCAACGATCCCCTATATTTCATCAGGTGTTAATTCTAGTTCACTAGCTTATCTCGCGTCGCGAAGGGTCTAATAGAGGGTGAAGGATTGCGCTTTTATCATTCCTGGAGGTGTACATTTTAATTAGACTTAACCAAATTTCGATAATCCTCCGATTCCTGTACTCTTGCAAATTCAATATCACAGTCTGTTGATCTTTTCGCTACCTTCGAAGATGCTATAATAGTAATTCAAAATCTTTTTCCCAGCACCCCTTTGAATATACTTCAATTAATTACTTCGCTTACTATTGCAAGCATGAATCTTATTATTATTTTTTTGTCTAATTTATTTTGTCATGTATTTGCAATGGAGAGACATTTTTCCGACAATTAAATAAATAAACATGTTCTACCAGCCTCGCAGTCTCCAGCTTGCACAAGTTCCACCTAAGCCAGTAAATTACCTAACAATCAGCTCGAACAGCTCAAATTGTCCAAAGACCTTGCAGTACAGGTGCAGGACCCTGACGCAGGCCCACTTCATGCCAGGCCAGGGTGCCAAGCTGAGGTCCAAGCCCTCCTCCAAAGGACACTTGCCGATCGCGAGGCCCCGTTTGAGTTCCGCGCCGGAAATCGTTGGGAATCGATTCTTTCTGTCGAGCATAGGGTTCCTCTTGCCCCTAGGCAACTCGACGGAGCCTGGTATCAAGCCTCTTTTGATCTCGGCGCCGGATAACGTAGGATACCGGTCCCGACGGTCTAGAGACGAGGTTTTCCTGTAGTAATCTTTTTCGGAAGCTGAGGGGCACCTAGCTCGCATGGTTTCTAGGATCGGCGGGCTCATGGGGCGCTTCTTCGGCTCCGGGATCTTGACTCTGATCCCTTGAGGCTCGGCGCCTGGTGTCGGCACGCAGAACACCCGCACCTCCATCTTCGGGCCCTCCTGGCTGGGCCCCTTCGGACTCATCCTGGGGCCCGCCGCGGCCAGCAAATGAGGCGTCGTGTGACGCCTCTGCAATTTGTCGTTCAGGATGACGAGGTCCGCACCGATCCTCGGAACTTCATCTCCGGCTTCTGGGGCTTCCTTCGAGAAGAACAGCGATCCAATTGGATAGTGATTCCTCCGGTCCCGTGTAAATTAATTATGTAGACCAGTTCGCCGTTCCTCGTAGAGAGTCCTCGGTGAACCGACGAGATTTCCGAGTCATCGGGATGACACTGCGACCATCTCCACGGACGAGGGGCTTCACGCTGTTCACGGTCGACGGGTTCTGGAAAATCACGCGCGAGATACTTTCTCCGGGCAAAAAGTTAATTGCCGAACGAACGATGGAAAGCAGCGAGTAAGATCGAACGTTCTTCTCGCGCGCGAACCGCGGTTTTCGCATGCGTCGGACCGCAATACCATCTCCTCTCGATCTCGCGCGAGAAACGACCGTTAACCCTTTCAAGACTCTCTGCTCATGTACTAGGTGGGTCGGTCGAATCAGCTCCCCGAAATAACCCTACCTATCGACTGTCCGAAAACGTCTGAAGTGGCACATATTGTACTTAAGAAGCCTTATGGGATTATTTCGGCTACCGCCTACGCTCGTCTGCATGGTTCATGGATTTGACACCTGTCTGTAATCTGTCACGAACCGACCTTACGATGTCTAAGACAGGACGAAACGGTCCTTCGATGTTTCATCTGTTACACTATTTCCGGGACCGGCGAAGGCTGAATAAAAATGTTCAATAAGTCAACCCCCTTAAATTAACTAACCCGTGCCAGTCTTGGGCTTGGATAACGGAAGCGTATTGTTTAATAACGTTTACCAAAACTTTCAAGTACTTTTTTACTCCATTTTATGTTACCTATTTCTTCGTTCGGCATTAAATGAGAAAACAAGATTACTCAGGAAACGATTTAATTGTAAAACAAAACGATAGGCAATTTGAGCCGACATGCTTGAATTTCGATGATCACTTGAGGGATTAATTAAGTTGGAACACGTCGGAGGGAGTAACGCGGCAAGAATGAAGCGCCGACTGGATTCTTGGGATTCTGCTGAGACTGGCACCTCGGACGGGAAGCTTATAGTTTCGTATAGAGTCCGCTTGTTTGTTTGATCGCCGGCGAGCGGTCTCCGGAAAAATGATAGCGACTGGACGCGAGCGGATCGGAGGCGAACGAGCACGCTTCTGCGGTTGGATTTATTTTCATTGCGGAAATCGCCACGGTTCACGAAGTCGCTCGGTTATTTATAGCCCCGAGGATCCTCGCGGCGAGCTCGTCGGTCCGGCTCGCGGAAAAGGGCGCCCCGGAAAGGGCCTCGGAAAGTCAGCTGGAAGGGTGTCTCTCCGCGCGTCTTCGTCAAACCGAGAGCGTCAACTTCAAAACCTTCCCAGCTCGGAGCCCTACACACTACTGTAACTGGAACACGGAGAGTCGCGTTTCTTTTCCCGAAGGCCTCCGCGATTCGACGAAAGAGAACGGATTGCGTTACACAACGATAATCCTCGCGTGCGCGAGGGCTCTGTCCTTTTGATCGCGGTCCTACGGATCGCGGCGAGCCAATAAAATCGGAGTGCTATACGCTGTCGTGCCGAGATTACCACGATAAGTCTAACATGGGAGATAACGGGACGCTCGGGCCTGTCTTTCCTTGCAACGAGCCACTATCGACCGGTTTGCGTGCCGAAGAAACGGAATAGAGACGTGTGTCTGTCGAGCGGAGACTCCCGCCTCGAAATCTAGCTTCTATCTTTGGTTCTGGGCGGCTCGGCCGCTACCTAAAGTCATAATTACCGGCTGGTTACGGAAGAAGACGGTTTAACGAGGGTCCGTGGAAATTATAGGATGATTAATTGGGCACGCTTGATCGTGACTGCCAGTCGCCGATGCCGACGATGCTCTCGGTGCCCGCTCGGCTGCTGGCTCGTCTTCGGACACGCGTCGATACAAATTTTGATCGCCGGACAGCAGTTTCGTAGCTCGGACATATAAATAACGATTTGGACAGCGGCGGGCTGCCGAGCTGCAACCTCGGGATTGACGTAAGCGAAATGGCAGGAGGTAATAACTGTTCGACGCGCGAGAGAACGCGATACAAGCCTGCGGGGCCATTAATGGCTTAATATAATCGAACCCGGTGACGGGGAACGACTCTCTTTCTTCCATTTCTGAAATGGCATTACCTGGAAACCGGCTATTCCGTCACAGGTGAATCATCGGGGGAGTGCGAGCGAGAACGAGAGAGAAAGGACAGAGGTCGGGCCTCTGCTAGTTAATCGGCGACAGAATCGCAACCCAGGCGAATTCGTTTGCCAGGAATACGTTCCGAGAGCGGGCTGCTTTGGGGCGAACCGATGCGCTCGAACTCGAACCGTGGCGAAGAGAGAGAGAGAGAGAGAGAGAGAGAGAGAGAGAGAGAGAGAGAGAGAGCGAGAGAGAGGGAGAGAGAGAGACGTGAATCATCCGCCGCGAAAATTCACGAGATCAGGCCACGTGAGCTGCTTGCGGGGTTTCGATGAAAGCACCGCGCTTCGATAAAAACTCCGTTCCTCGATAACGCGCTTAGCTCGTTACCGCGCGTTATCAAACTGTAATCGGCGCACTTTCGATTTCAGCGGTGATCGTTGCACCTCGAACCTTGGAAATATCCGCATCGCGACCGATTTCCTTTCTTATTTATTTACAATGCCGTTTGTGTATAACAACGACGATTTCTTGATATTATGCTGGGAAGTTAAATAATATTTGTAGAATTTCTGATCGCACGACACGCTTCTCTCCCTCGTAAATTCGTATTGTACTATTCAGTTTGGGGGAATCTGGCTAAAAGTGTTCGATCTAAGAGACGAAGTTAATGATTAATGTCGAATGCAAATGTAGTGGCAAAGGTCTCCATACATCAAGGAGATTGTGAATGATTGGAGAAAGGATTTAAACGTCATCCATTGCTGTCTTCATTCTTCGAAGTATCAACGCCGTACATAATTATTTGCTACGCACGAGTTCGAATTATCCTCCAACAATTGCATTCGCGATCTCGTTCGTATATTTTCTGTCATGGGTAGTGGATGCTGTATCGAAGAAGAACAAATAGACGAATTGATGCAACAATGTTTCACGGCAGCGATTCCGGCGATACCAACGATACCAGAGATTCCAGCGATGGCGAACCGAAGAATTCGACCGGAATTTCGATCCTAATTTTAAAGAGCCTCCGGGTAAGCGTTTTCGCAGCCTTGGAAGTGCAACGCGAACGTTTTCCACGGTGTGCTCGGTCGCCTCGGGGCACTCGGGAATGCTTCGGCAAGCACGCGTACGCACGGCTGCGAGCAAAAAGATCGGGCGATCGAGGAAGATCCGAATCGCGGTTATTTATACCGGCTCGCGGAGACATCGACGATGGTCGGCGATGAACGAAGGACGGGGGAAATCGTTCGACGACGCCGCGAGCCGGTGACAGGTGTCAACTCGGGGGCGGAGGGGGGTAGGGAGGCAAGAGAGGGCGAGAGACAGGAAGCTTTCGGAGCTGGGACAACACGTCCAACTAGCAGAGCGGAGCTAACCATCGCGGATCGGACGGCGCGGCTAATGGCTATTAATTAGATAAATGTTCGCTATATTAAGCGGCGCTGATGCTCGCCGTTCGAAATAGCACCGTTCGTCGGATAACACGCAGTTTCGCGTTGTTTCGTCTAACTCAGACTTGGAGGCGCGGTGTTTTGTCTGTCGGCTATCATCGGCGATAGCGTCGGTCGCTATCTTCGTTGCTACTCCTGCGCGCTGCTCGATTACCACTTGTTTCGCGAAGGAAGAAACTCCGTTCGTTGGAGACTGTGCTACATAATAATTAGAAGCGTGGAATGATGGACGCGCGTGTTGAATCCATGATACAGCAATCGCTATCAAAATTGCAGCACTCTGTTATCAATTTCACGAGGTATAGTTAAACGAGGTATAGCTAAACTAGGTGTAGTTGCACGAGATAGAGCCACGGTATTGCGATATAATTGCACCGTATTAAAAAAGGTAAAAATCGACATGTTTCTCTAATTTCTCGTCTCACAGGAATAAAACAACTGGGCCAATAATTTGAACAAAATAACGATAGTAACGAGTTTAACTGTCAAACACCCAAGCTAATTAGAATATCGTAGGCCGAGCAGAACGTTCGACCTCCGCGCCGCTAAGGTATGTGTGTATCTTGTAGCGCACGTGTGTACACAGAAACTGGGTGCCCGGCTGGTGGATGCCACAGTTCACACTGGTCGTACTTCGCTTGCGAGAACCTCGACGTTTCCTTCGACGACTCGGGAATTCCTTTGGAAGCTTGCGGCACAATCGAGCCCGGTCTAGGTTTTCGTAGTGCGTAGAGGGTTCACAAACCGCGGTGCGCGGCAGCGCGGGAGATTCAAAATCAGCGACGGCTGGCGGGACGGGCCACGCGAGACTGCATTCGCAGAAGGAGCGTACTTCAAACTGGCGCCATGAGATTCGACGGGAACGCAGATAGGTGTGTACCTATAGTTAATACCGGGTGGCACACGGGAAATAGGAGGCGAGCAGAGTGGCGCACGCGCGGATCCCTCGGATGTCGTCGAAAGCTCTCCGACACGCGAAGCTCCCACCTTGTCGTGGGATTGCAACCGAGACACGAGTGGAATTAGACGCGGACCGCGCAAGCGATTTACTACCACCCCACGCCAGCTCTTCGATCTCTACAGTGGATCGTCGATCGGGATGGATCCGAGCTCGAAATCTCACCAATCGTCTCGCAAGTTCTGCTGTTTCCGATCGCGCATCCTTCGTTGACATGATAATTCTCTGGAAACTCGTACGTGCCTTAAAAAGCCTTTAATTGTCAGACTAAAATGTGCATTTACGCTAATCCTAGCGTCATTTCTCGATCCAAGACGGAATTATTACAAAAGTTACAAAAAATCTACGCAACTTTAACCTTTTAATTTTCATAAAGCGCACACGTGAATCACTTCTAGGCTTCAGATATATTTTAATTAATAAAATCAATAGAATACATGATAAACATGTATTTAAAAACGTTTCAAGAAACACTCTAAATAAATTGTGACCTTTAAACAATAATGTTTAACGCGATAATTAACAATAGAATGCCACAACTTACACCTGTTTACATTTCTCCGTAAATGTACTCCATCTTATATTAACCACTGATTTATCATTCCAACCTGTCGATCACACGATTTTTCTGTTACGCGATCTTGAACGTGCTTCGCATGCCTAATCATCAATTCGACGTTTCGAGCCCCGTCAACCCTCTTCAGAGCGCGAGGACTACCCTCCGAGGAACACGATCGTCCCGCGATGCCTTTTCAACGCCTCCCTCCCCCGAGACGATCAAGAGAATCCCTTCGAGAGATACTCGCGTCAGCAGAAGACACCTAAACCCTGTCTGGGGAGAAATCGATTTCGAAACGGATCGGCGAATCCTGCGACGAGTCGTGGAGCTGTTATCTTTGCTTCCAGAAAAATAAACGATCGCGCTCCGGCGAGTCGATAAAAAAGATGTCGAGCGTGTAAATCGCGGTGTAAAACGACGCCCCGGCATTTCGCTATCAGCGCTTTCGATTGCGCCGATCGGGCATCGGTGTCCATCGATTGTTCCGGTTCCCCGCGTATTCGTGGAACATTTTCAACGAACGTTCTCAGCGAACAGCGGAATTTTCGCGCTGAATCTCGCTTGTTAAACGCAGCGGAACAATCGGGTCGCGCCGCTGGACCGAAAGTTTGGAGGCATTTGTTGATTTTTAATGAACCACGCGTCACCATAGACGCTGTCCACTGGAAGCAATTCGTAGGTATTAAAAAAAATGGAAGGTTAAAAGTGATCTTTCAATGCTGCATAACGAAGATTGATTTCGAAGAGTAATATTATATTTATCTATTTTGATTATCATTAAGAATTCATGCTTTCCGTACATAGTTGTATTTGTAAATTTTAATGCTCTATCGCGTTTCCGACCTATTGAACCTCACAGTACTTGTCTAGATTTAGTTCGATTGAAACGTTTTTCAGGACATTTACTGTCATAAATAATAAAGTGATCCGATTTACTCGTTTGCATCCAGTATTATTAGATTTCAAACAAGATTTTATAAACAGTTTACTTGATACGCTAATGCTGCGCTATTCATCGTAAGTAATGATTTACTTATACATCATAAGATTTGTTTCCGATCTATTGAAACTGTTAAACAAGGAATGAATTTATTATTTGGTTTCCATTTTCTGTGATTGATACAGACGATTTTTATCTAACTTGAAACTAACGCAGTCTTAGTCGTAAATTCCGCTTTTACTTTTGTTGTTGTCGTAAGAATGGGTGTTTACCAGTGTATGTAAATAGATAAGTAAATTACAGTTCCCGACGGTCGCTAAATGCTCCGGCAGCATGTAGATCGGTCTTAAACTGCTCCCGAAGCGTGTGTTCAGGCACGGCCACGTGGCAGCGTCGCGTAGAATCGCGGCGCGTTTCACAAAACACGTCTCATTTGCCGTTTCCAGCGCAGCGAGACGCGCGGCTCAAACAGCACGAGAAATTATGGAGCAACATAGTTACGCGAAGATAAATGCGCGCTTACCGTCGCCCTGGCTCGCTATTAAGATACGTTCCCCGGGAAGATAAGTTTCTGTCCGCCATTCTGCTTTAATTATCGCGATTACCGTTTTATGCAACGCGGACACGGTTTCACCGGGACGCGGAAGAGACGAGCACGCGTTATCTCTCGAGAATATCCTGCTGTGTAGAACATAACCGGCGTACAGCTTGCGCGCGAGGGTATCGTTTTGCCTGAAATTTTGTGAAATAAACCGAGCTAAACGCTGTTTCCTGTTCAACTACTATAAACTCCGACGGGGAACATCTGCATCGGGCGGTCTTGGAATTTCTTTTAATCGCTCGTTATATGAACCCCGGGGTGAACGCACCCGGAGTTCACGCCTCATTTCCAATGGAAACCGGCGGATCTGTCGCGGACGCGCGTTTCGTTCCTCGGGTTTACGTAAGACCCCGGGCATTGCTAATAACGCGAGATTTCGAGTCGGCCGCGGCCGCGGCCGCGGGAAGAAGCCTGCGCAGAATCGCCGCGAAAGCATGACATAACTCGACAAGAGTTTGGCATGGTTGGCCAGCGACGAGCAGCATCGCGACACGCAAGACAGCCTGTCGTAAACACGCGCGTCCGCTTTTGGATTTCCCGCTGGATCCGCGAGAACGGCGCGCCGCGGCTCGAATCCACGCGTGAAAACGTTGTTCTACTCTCTGACGTCGCGCGATCGATTCGAAAGAGGATAGATCCTGCTACCAGACTCTAGAAGATCCTGGCACTGAACTTGATTCTTTTTCTTTAACTCCTATTACTACAAAATGTCAGACTCGTGACGAAGATTTCGAAGACAATCTATTAAATACAACTAACCGTGACTAATGTATATGGTTATATAATAATGAGGAAATTCAATTTACTTAATCTTCGTAGGATTTCTGTTGTAATAAATAGATACACTATTAAATGAACAAGTTCATTTAAAAACTTTTCATAGAAACGTTTTTATAATATAACGAATCGTAAAAGAAAAAGTCAGAAACCAATCATTTCGACTGAATTGGTAATTGCATCGTTAAAGTAGCGCTAAAAATTCAACTTTACCGTTGTTTATATTCGACACATTATCATACTATAAACGTACAATGAATATGAATTTTCTTCCTTGTGTAGGCATTTACCAAGACCGAAGTTAATCGACCTAGCTGTGAAATAAATCGTAGTACAAGGTGTTACGACTAGAGTAAGTACCTTAATAAAGTTGTTAGTGTTTCCAAGCATCGTAAAAATCAATGAAACAATTGGTGGGTACAGCTTGAATAAGAATGGCGAATGAAAAGATCGTTGAGAACCAAGAGGTCCGAGATTCGTAATGATCTATTCGGATCGGAAACGGAACGCATCCCGGAAGTTTCGCGACTCTTGTGGCACCGCTCGGCAAAAGACTTGTGCAAATAAACGACGACGGTGCGCGGTAAGGTGGTCCGAGGATGCAAGATCGAACGCTACCGGGAACAGAGTTCGAATCACCTTGGCAATGAGTCGGTGACTTATTCTGGTACGGACGTGAGTAAGATTTATCTGACGGGGTCATATATTTTGGCTTTGCCGCGGTTCTCGAGCTAGCTCGAGGCCGAGCGGGAACAAGGCGCGGATGGCTCTGTAACAATAAGCTTTCCCCCTTAATTTCGAGCGGCGTCTATAGCGTGACACTGTACAGACCGTTTTCCGTTTTCGCGTTGATTTCGCTGGAGACTTTTGACAGACGGAGAACGGCAAGGTGCAAAGTGCCGCGCGACTCGACGTCGCCGATAGATCGCAATCGTGGATCAGAAGAGATTGCGATAAGAAAACTCTTCTCGTCCCCGAACAATTTCGAGATTGCGCAAAATCTCGAGATTCCCGACCGCCTGAAATATGCGAAACAGTGTTGCGAAATCGTCCGACCGGCCTGGAAAGGCCGCTCGCCGATAAATTCACGACGAAACGTTTAAGATTTCTGCCCGGTTAATTCCTGAGCCGTGAAACTGCGCTACGGATTGACGTTGACGAAATCCGCGGAAATGTAAACGCGATTGACGCACACACCGACCAGAAATATCTTCCTCAGTCATGTTCACGAGCTCGGTGATAATTCGAACTTGTGTACAAGAATTTTCCGGTGGATTGGGTCACTGTCGCGCTCCCATTTATCGGCTTATCGCTCCGAGGAATTTGTGGGGAGAGACCGACGCGCGATTGATAGCGGTCAGCTGCTAATAACGGTCCGTGAACCATGAAGAGGTGACCGATTACTGTCCCCGGCATTTCTTTTACGACCCCATTAAATCCGAACACCGGGGTACGTCGCGTCGTTGAACCGCCTGTATCCCGACCCATTTGCGGCGATAACTCATTTTAACAGGCCCGACGTCAATCTTGCAACCAAACTGCACCGCCCATTTCTCGTGATAAATTACCGCCTTTTGGACGCTGCCTTACCAATAGTTAACAGGCAGGTACACGTGTTACGTCTCGTAGAATTCAAACGATAGTAATAAGTGTTTCAAGAGACAAAACGCTCCTAATTCTACGGTTTAACAATTGTTCGAGTCTCGGGGAAAGCGAATGCCAGCGAGATCGGTAGCATGTTGCGAGACTAAACGGTGAATGAGACTTCTTCCGAATTTCGAGCGGGAAGGTAACTAAATTTATGCTAGTTAGTTATATCCGGGTACCCGCTTGATAACGCAACGTTAGATTACAGTATATTTCCGAAAGGCATGGTCAAAGAGGTCACCGCGTTTTGACACAAGAATCTAATTATAATTTTCTGAAGAAGAGACGTTGACGTTTTACCGATGATCCTACCTACTCCATTCACTTCAGACGCACAACACCTGAATAACTGAAGTGACAAGGACATCTATTATGGCCATCGATGCAACACATCTATCCCCTCTCGCAAACCAGACCATCGATCTTAACCCCCAATCGCGTGCCTGTTTCGTCGACAAGTTGCGAAGTAACTTCTACGAAAATATCGATATTTTCTAGTCACTTCTAAATAGAGTTTATGCCCTTCAGTTTGAATAATCATCCCGAGTGAATCAGCCACTGTGAACGTAAAAGACGAAATGCCAAGGAGGATGAAAGCCACGTTCCCCGATGAATCATCCGCGATGATCTCCCGAAATGAACAGCTGTAGCACCGACTGTATCCCTAAGCCATTCCGATATTTCTTTCTCGAGTCGTTCCAACGAGGACATATACCTATCGTATCAAACGAAGAAAATCTTACTCGGTGGGCACGTTATTGTTGGACGAGTCGTCGGTGACGTAGTCGTTGCGTTCCTCTTCCTGAATATCGGGTGGGGGTGGACCGGGTATAGGGAACGCATTCCCCAGGCCCCCGGGAAACGTTCTCCTGCCTCCACGTCTTCTCATCGCGAAGTTCCGTTCCCTCGACGGGAACCGCGGCGTTTTCTTCCGCATCTCGATCAGCTCCTTGACGGACACTCCGTCGTCCCAGAC
Source organism: Augochlora pura (assembly GCF_028453695.1). NCBI lineage: Eukaryota > Metazoa > Arthropoda > Insecta > Hymenoptera > Halictidae > Augochlora > Augochlora pura. The sequence continues at coordinate 13,865,381 of NC_135777.1, read as the reverse complement.
CATTTTCGGATCACTCGCGAAACCGCTCTAAGATCTGCCGAGCCCCGAATGGCGATCCAACGGAAACTTTTCACGAGTATAGAAAAAGAGACTGACTAATCCCCGAACAGGCTGACACTGGTATTTATCGGTCGACGCACTGGTGTCGCGATAACAGCACGATCGCCGAACGGTTTCCGGTAGTGAGAACCGAGCTGGCCCGAGGTTCGACAGCGAGCACACTGGAAAGCGAACGCGGCCGATGAGAACCCAGCCCAAAGACCGAACGACGACGCGGCAATCCGGATCCCGTGGCCGACAAATCGAATTAATTTAATGCGGTTATGGAATCTGCCGGTGTCTCCTCCCTGATCCGCTCGGCGCGTGACGCAAGTGACGTTCGTTCACCGCGGAACGGAGCACGACAGATAGTCCGCGAACGACTCCTCTAATATCCCATCGTTCCAAAGTCGAACAGGACACCTTTGGACCGATGCCGAACCGGAAATCGCTGCCTGCCGAGCAGCAAACTTTTTCAAAGCCTCGGATCAGCCGAGCAAAATCGATGGAAGGTTCCCAGTGTCCTCGAGCTACGAATAATCCAGCGATCTCGCTCGTGTATTTACTGATTTCGATTAGCGAGACAGACTCGAGACAAAACCGACGAGTGGAAAACTTTTCCAGAGCCTGGAACGTGTCAAAACGGAATCGATACGAGGACCAAGTGTCCTCTTATCAGAAACGATCAAGCGATCGCGATCGCTCGTTACCGATTTCGAGAAACAAGGTAGACTCGAGGCAAAAATAACTCGCTGGATTTTCCGGCTGTTTAGTCACGCTAATGGCAATCGACGATGAGTAAGTGTTTCTAGGGTTCCCAGAACGATCTAGCGATCGCGTGAAAACACCTTCCACGCCGATCCACGCGCGACTTTCAACTGGCTCGTCTATCGTCCTCGTCCGTACGGCACATCGCGTTCCGCTCGAGATCAGAAGCCACGACGACGACGACGACGACTGGCGACCTTCGCTCGGCTGTTTCCATTACGGACACCGTTGTTCCCCGCGTGGTACGCGTTCCGGCCCGTCACGATCGCCACCGTGCTCAAAGGTAGCACAGTCTGTCACGGGTTACCGGCGAACGATCGATAGTCGAGCTCCTCCGTCCCGGAGCCACCTTGTGCAAATGGACCATTATCTCTCCAGGCAGAAATTTATTCGGCCGAACTTTATTGATTTTTCATGGCCGTGTCCGGTCAGAGGTCACGAAATTCGATTACGGAGAACGTTGCTTCAACCACGCGAACGTCCTAAGAAATTGAATAGATCCACCATCTCTGTGATTTACTGTAAAGTGAATTGTAACACGGTAACCAACGGTTTTGAAAATAATAGACCGGTTCTAACTCGTCGAACCAAGTATGTAACTTGTATATCGGTAAACATTCTTTTCTTATTAGCTAGATCGAACGTTTTACTCGTATCCGTAACACTGTCTTGCATAACAGCGCAAATGTTTACAAACTAGACAAAAACTGCAAGAATTTTCAACCTAACACGATACTCGGGAAGGTAATCGTCCATTTGCACTCGATTCCACTGACCGCCTTGCCATGCCAGTTTCCATTAGGAAGCTAGCTGGACGTGTTTAAAGTCCTCGAAGCGGAGTGATCGAGCCGCTTGATCGCGACAGGCCACGTCGATCCAGAGTGCCCTCGCCGTGAGGATCGTCGGCCGAAATCCAGCAGCCGCCATCGCTCGAAAGCCTCTAATCGGTTACTGAAACGCGTCCCGAGTGGCTCTCGTTGGCCAATCGACGGGAAACCTTGTTGCCCGACATTGAGTCGGACTTTGACTCGTGGCTGCGAGCGTCTGGCAGCTGCGATCGCGGCGCGCGTTCCCTCTAATCGTTTCTCATTCCCTTCCCTCCCCCTCGGCCCCTGCACTTCGCCAATTCAATCTTGAGTTCGAAGATCTTATCGTCGGTTATTTACGGTCATTGATGCCGATCGCAGCGCGGATCGCCGGTCGCGCGGCACAATTAATTCACCGGGGCCGATTGTTGCGCGCTGGGAGGCCGCGAGAACTGTCGCGAGACGACCGCTTCTGGATGCCGGAGCGTATCCGCGAGAGCACCGAGCAAGACTGAGCCTACAATGCCGGCGGTGTCCTCGTCGATAAGGATTATCACGAACGAATAACCTCGTTATCTCCGGCCTCGACGAGGCGTGCGTCCCTCGGAAACTCTGGCACCGTACGAAGCGTCATTTGCATGCGACAATCGACGCTTTCTCTTTCTCTCTCTCTCTCTCTCTCTCTCTCTCTTTCTCCCCCTCTCTTTCTCCCTCTCTTTTGCTTTGCGTCGTCTCGTCTTCTGCTTCTGTTTATCCAGTTCCTCGAGTTCCCTCCTCCGATCCCGTGCCGTTCGACGCTTCCGTCAGCTGTTCGAAATGTTCTGACGAGACGCGACGAGAACAAAAGCGCTCGCGATCCATTATGTTTCCAAAACTATGGCGTTCTGGACTCGAGGGCGGACTGTGGGATGGTCGATTCCCACTGCGAATCAATGCAAGGCAGTCTGTAGTCGGTATCTTGGTTTGCAATCACGATTTCGTCGTGAGTGTGGGTTCCTGAATTGGATGAGAAGATGTTGGCTATGCGAATTTTATACAGCGGGGAGTTCAATTTGTAGGAACCTGTCAGGTGACAAGTTGGTTCGCGCAATTAGGAGGTTCAAATACTAGATTGGGTAATGGAGCCTGATGCTTTGAGGAAAATTGCTGCGGCTTTGGTTTGTTTTCGGTCATAGCTGACTTTATATTTATCGAAAAGGTCTTATTATAATTCTTTTATTCGAAAATTATAAATTATATTACATAAATCCAATAATATCTTAAATTTTTTAATTCGAAATAAACAATTACATTTATCGAATACGACATATTAAATTGTATTGAAAAATAAGTAAAATGAAAGAATAAAAGAATTTATCATGTTCTATCTGACAAATACAAAGTTGATTATGTCCGAAAGCAAGTCAAAGGTACGGCCACCGCAAGTAACGGGCTGCACTATCCTAATACCTGATTTCCACCGCAGACTATGATGTCTTGTCGATTTAATGAATGTTCACGTTCGTACAAGGCACATCGGCTGACCAATCACTGTTAAAATTTAGATAAACAGTGTTCCACTCTCACAACCTCTAGTTTCAATTTTTTAAAATACGCATTTATCTTAAGAACCGGTGCGGAAAGTTGCCGTTAATTTAACCCTTTTATTATAGATAGAAATATTTACATCCAACTAAGCAATAGCGAATCGACGAAGCTTGGTAAGATGAAGTTAACGTACTATGATAAGATTTAAGGAGAAAATAATTTCGAACGTAATCAAAATGATACGCCGATTTACAAAAAAAAAAGTATTCGTCTGATGACAAAATCACATCGATCTTTTTATACACATCAGAAGTATATTTTACAAAGATCACAAAAATGTAAACTAAAAGTACTGATATGGTTTGATTTGAGAGATCAACAGAGATAGATCTTTTGCTGACTTTTACTTAATATTATATGTATATTATTTTCAATCTCTGATAATTATTATCTAATATTACCATTTATCAATTCATTATCACTTACGCTCTGCAATTTAATTTCATATAAAGAGATAAATAATTTCGGACAAACGATTTGTCATTCTCTTTCCCTTACTTTTTATTCTTTCTTCGTTAACCTCTCAAGATCAGATCAAGTTCAGGAGCACTTTCCATTTACATTGTCGTGATCTTTGTAGCATATACGTTCGATCTATTTATATAGATCCGAGGGATTTCGTCATCGATTCCAGGGTTTTGTTCCTTGTTAGTGCAGACCACGACGACGTATCGCCGTTCGGTACCGCGAGGGTTAAATGGTTTTGTAAATTCGAACGATTCCGCAGACTTCGCGTGAGAAACCGCGCCGGCGCCGTGAGAAAATGCTAAGTCCTTAATCGGGAAGTCACGTTCCGCGTGCAAGTATCGGTAGGAGCGATACCTGACGGGTTTCTCAGACGAATCCCTACTGCGAAGACTTCTAATCGAGTTATCGGGGATTACAGAGAGGATGCGACGGAGCGCAAGAATTTCCGCGGCGACGGCGACGCCGACGACGACGACGCGGGACGTCGCGAAAGCTGCTCGGCATCGATTCGACTCGTTCCGAGTGCTCGAAAAATCCGGAGCCGCTGTAAAACGATCGCGGATGCAAATAGAGGAACGGCCGGGTGGATACACGGCCGAACGTCGACGTATCCTGTCGCAATAGCCGCGACGTGTTTATTTGTTGTAACCGCAAAGAAACTTACTCCATTACGGAGATGGCCGGCTGCCAGCGGATTTACAAGTCGGAACGTGACACAACGCAAACACCAGCTACCCCAACTCGGCGCAACGAACCTTCGACTTTCGGCTAACCGTGTACGAATCCGTAAACCGTATTCTGCGGTGGATAAAGCGTCACGGATTTATTCGTGGTCCGCGGCCGACGAGATACCGGAGAGAAACGCGGCGATCGAGCCTCGCTCATCGCCGGGAATCCAAACTTTGGAGGACGTGGGTTCCTGACCTTTGTCGGGCTGCTCTAAATCGAAGATTGGTTTTATGGAGATTGTAATGCGAGTGTTTTTACGGCGTGAATAAATGGCTTCTATTCATGGCCCCGTTCATTCTCGGGTGACTCACGCCCCGACCATCGGTGCTCGGTCTTTCTGATTTACTGGCGCACGCGATAACATCGACCAGTAACACCGAAAAATTATAAGCTGTTTAACCGTGGAGATTCAGCGATTCGTATAAAAACCGAGAGACGAAGGTTATTGTGCAAATTAAAACAACAAGATTACAAGTGGACAATGCTGACGACACCAGACTGTTATCTGCTATCAGAAATTCTTTCGACGATATGCAATGCTGAATTAATCAGCCTCTAAAGAACAATGCTGGATACAAATTTTCCAAGCCGATACTGTCGCACAGTTGTTTGCACCATTTTCAATCATTCTGAATGTTTTTATTCTTCTATATATTCCTATTTCGATCATAAATTCGTAAATACTGCGGTTTATTACGTACGCAGCAGGAAAACGAAAAGCTGACCAGAACGTTTTCTTCGAATGATCTAACTCGCAAAAGAACGTTTAAGAATTCTTTGAGAAAATGTATTCTGTAACATTAGAATTGCTAAGCGACTGAAGTATGCCTATGCACTCTCCATTTCCTCGTAAGATTCCGAAATGAACTCATACATGCTAACATCGATAATTCCTCGCAAGACCTTTGTGCCGAGTCTGGCGCGAAACTAGTCGTTTCGCAGGTGTGCCAATTGAAGAGCTCGGTGGTCACCGTTTCCGACAACTGGACTGTCAAAAAACTTGTCTGTCCAAATTGAACTGTAAAAACTAAACTGTCAAAATTGAACTGTCAAAATTGAACTGTCAAAATTAAACTGTCAGAATTGGTCTGTCGAAACAGCTTTGTCTTTTCGGGAGATATATCTAGTGCCAAGAGATCGACTTACCGGTCTGCGTAGCAGTAAGGATGCCTGTCGAAGGTGCGAGGAGGTTTGTATCCCGTGGTTTCCCACTCCGCGAACATGGTGGATCGGAGTCGGCGCTTAGGGGATCCCGCACGTGCTCGCCACGTGGAAACGCGACACAGTTTGCGAACGATCCCAGTCGGACTGGGTCGAGCGGCGCGCACATCGGAAGAAACTCCACAAATGAAGCAAACCGCCCGGCGAACACCGAGGTCGTGACTCCACGGTAAACCGCGGATGCGCTCCTTTCCTGCGACTGACCGCGATACGATCGTAGGAAGGGGTCGTGCGTGCGCGCGCGCGCGAAAATAAATGAAACGCCGCGGAAGAGGAAAAAAAAACTGGGCGGAGCAAGATTTTGACGAACGATAGCTGTTTGCGAGTCGATCCCGACCGGCCGAATGACTTTATCGCTCGGTTATTTGTCCCGATATCGCGGGCAACCACTCTCTCTCGATCATGCTCTAAATTTAGCCGAGCGATCGATAGAAAGAAAGAGACGATCGATGCGCGGGGACTACGCACACGCGCGTCCTGGAGGGACAGCTGGAATGTGTGCGGTGCACGCAGTGGCAATCGGAATATCGGCCGACAGATGAAGCTGCGTCTCTGTGCGTCCCGCGCTTCGTCAATGCCAGCTGATCGCAGGCGCTGACGCGGGATCTACGGGCTGGTTCATCGTTTATCGCCGCGAGGAGCATAATAAGCCCGTTCATCGGGCCTGCCAGCAGGAGGAACGACGCTTTTGTGAAAACCGAGGGTTCACTGTATCCCGATCACGAATTCCAAAGCCAACACGCTCGCGGAAGACGAAGTGACGAAGCCTGAAATTCGAAGTCTGTCCGGAAAGTATCTTCGTGTACATATCTTTGCACCTTTCTCCTATTGCAACAAAATCGTAATCACCATTTACGATGATAATAAGTATTTTTCATTCATAATAATTGACAAGATGTAATATAATAAATCATATAATAAATAATAAGTATAACTAAATTATAATAACTGAGAGATACTTTTTGAACACATTTTGTGCAAAATATTCTCGACAGAACGATTGAGAATTCTAGTGTTCAGGCCCACGGTGTTCTTTCTGAAAGTCGCGAGCGATATTTAGGATTGCAAATCAGGATCGGGGTGTCGACGTGCGTTTCGCAAACGATTCCCGGGAACCGAGTGTCGCTCTCAAAGGCGACGCTCGCGTAATTCAATTAACGACGTCGCAGAAATGTCGATAAAAGGTAGGCGTGTTTCATTATCCGAGACGTCGCCGGCCAGCGATGCCACATTCGGAGAAATGTCGCACGCGGGACACGAGCAAGACAATCGGTAAAACCCCGCGAAAGTGTCGCAATCGGCACGCAGAAAAAATCGTCGCCGGCGAAGGAACCGCCCACGGTGTTCCGTGCATTAGCCGCCGGTCTTTAAATTTCTTTAACGAGAGTAATTTATCAGAGCCGGCGTTGCTGTTGCTTCATGCTCGACCCGTTGCGCGACCGGGTAGTTAATGAAAACCGTGACGTCTCGGGATTCATAGAGGCGTTTCGATTCAGCGAGCAGAGAACGGGTTCTGGAAGAATCTGGACAATTCTGACTTTCATTCCAGAGGAGTGACGTCGCGGTTCCTGGATCGATTCTCGATCTCCGGCAACGCTTGGATGGCGGAAGATCTCCGGGTCGAACAAGGATCTTGACATTCTCCCCGTCCTTTCGAGATGCTATGCAACGTCTTGGAAACTTTGGAATATTTAATTTAAATTCATTCCTTTCCAGCGAATCCGGTATACAGTTTACATAGATTCGTTTTGTAATGGTAGCAATAATGTCGATCTTATCGCTATTGTTGTTAATGAATGTATAATATATGTAAAACGGGCCAATAGAGCAAAATCTCGACCGCAAGGTTCTAAAGAGCAGTACCGACCTGTCACAACAAAGTGGAGCACTAAAGTATACAAGCGCACTAAAGTTGGGATCGTTTGTTATACCGTTTCACAACTTTATACATAAAACTTAGGTCTGCAATGATTCCTCCGGACTCAAGAGAACGTATATGCATTGAGGACATCGGTGGACCACAGTCATGGTCCAATCGCGAAAACAGTTGACCGACTTTGAAGACAAAATATACTTTACCGGCAATGTCTGTTGAAATCGTCACTAATTTGGATTTCTCTCCACTATTGCATATCAAAGTTTACTCTCGCGAGAGTTCTAGTTGGAAAGCATGATCAATTCGATGTATGTAGACCAGAAAAGAAGGAGGATATTTCGGTGGATTAAATTAGGATGGACCGTTTCGAGCGATAGCTGATCAGAGAAATATGGACAATACCAGACAAAGAGGCTGGCAACTGAAAAATAGGTGCATCGGGTTGATAGATCGAGTTGCGGCAGGAAACCGGCGCAAGCCGAGGAGGCCGTGCTTTTACCGAGAATTCGAATCCCTCGCGTGCTTTCCACACCCACGCATCGCATTCCCATACGACGACAGAGCGACGACGCGACGCGATTACGCGTACAAGTCGGCTCGGAACGCGAGCGATCGAGGGTCTCGATACGGGCTCGGTCGCGCGAGTAAACGCTCTTTTACTCGGCGACGATAGCATCGCGTTTATTGTAGAACGCTGTCGCGGCTAATACGAGCGACGCTTCCGACCGAGCCGAGTACAATTCCACGTTCTCCGTCGCTTCCTGCTGATAACGACCCAAGTCTTAATCATCGCTTGCTCGCTTTCAGAAAAGTCTTCGATGTTTTCCATTCCCGCGACAAATCGCCGAGCGACGCACTCGATCGTCCAGCCTGCTCGAACGGCGTCGCCGAACGTCCGCGAAATTTACTGGTTTGTTTGAAGCGGCCGGGAAATGGTCAGGAGTGTTTACCATCGCGGGAATTACTGCCGGTTTATGGTGGATAAATTTCTGGGCACTTTACAATCGGTTAAGTCAAATAAATAGCCGGTCGGAGAGCGAAACAGCGAGGCGGCTGTATCTCGGCGCGGGCCGGAGGCTCGACGCATTAAATATAGAGCTTTGACACACATAGAATGTCGCGTAATAACTTCACGCGGGTAGGCGCTCGCGTTCGCGCGGCTCGTAAATAAATATTCGCGGGGCTGCAGCGCGCGGAAAATGCATTTTTTGAATCAACAACGGTGCCCGTGCCAACTTCTCGTCCCGCCGCGAGAATTTACCGCTTTCGTTTGATCCGGGATCCCACAGGGTGGCGATCCACGCTAGCACAGTTGAATCATGACTAATCTAGTAACGTCAGCGGGAACGTTAGGTCATTAGACCAGGACGCTAGAATTGCTACTTGTAGATAGAGAACCGCGAAGCCACGCCTATTCGCAACAACATTGTTGGTCTTTTGGCGCTACCTCTTTACAATGAAAAGAGAAAGGTTCGGAATAGACTGGTTTAGAGAGCATTCAGAGATTGAGTGGGTTCTGAAAATCACTGTTTCAGATATCAGTTCTCATTGAAACGGTTATAAAGATATAAGGTATACTCTTGATATTTTCTAAGTTTAACTGTCATTCTTCAGTTCCAAGTTTCGATTATTATACATTACGTAAAATAGATAATATATTTTTCCATAGGTATTTAAAGTTATGGATTCCATAATTACTTCGAAAATACGTATGGAATTACTTTCAACCTACAGCTTCGACCAATGGGTCTTTGTTGTTACGAAACAAAATTGAAATCCATAAACGAAACACAAAACCGACTGTATTGATATTTAATAAATAAATGAGTAAATGAATAAATAAATCGTTGTAAAGAATCGGGGGAGAGATCAGCCTAGCTTAAGAGCATTAACGGGTTGGAGCGAGAAGCACTCCGCATAGACCGTCGACTGATTCGCGAGCTCGCGCCGAATTGGACATCGCGACTGACAGAGTAGCTCGGGCGCAGTAAACAGATCATTACGCAGAAAATTGTAACAATATATCCGTCAACGTGTCGCGCGATCTAGAAAATTTAGATACACCAGAAGCTGGACGGGCACTGCCTCGAGTGACAAATCGGTTGGTTAGTTGTCGTCCAGCGCGCACGAACGTCACGGGACGTTTTAATTCGCGAACGAGAGAGACGAGATGGGCGGCACCGCGGTGACAATGCGAGGACAATAATAACGGGACCTCCGGTGACTTTAACGCGCGAATTGATTTATACGTCTTGCACGTCGGCCGCAGAGCGAGCGTCGGAGAAGGAGGATGATCGAGCACGAGGAGGCGCCGCCGGAGACCCACGAAGCTCTATAACTGGGCCATTTTTAAATGGTCAGCACGACACCTTACACAGCAGCTCCCGCCCTCTCTCTCGCTCTTTCTCCCTTCTACGGAGTACGCTCGCTAAGCGCGCGTAATTCGAGCGTTTCAGGGTAAGGGTAGCCGGTGACATTTCTGGTAAATATCGCGGTCTCCATATCGCCGGGTTCGCGGGACACCGAATCACTTAGCGGAGCGGCCATAAGCCGTTCGGCAAACAAACCGCGACACGGGAGACCTTTTTCAAGGATCCGCGGAAATGTCTCGTGTATCGCCAGCCGAGCCTTTTAAAACCAACGGTCGACATTTCCGTGAGAAATTGCTCGCCAGTAACTCTTCACCGATGTATCTCTCCCACGGGAATTTCTATTGTTTGATATCGCATTCTGATAAGGCCTTGTCTTATCGGCTTTGTAACGCCTACGGCAATTTCGAGGGTTCGTAAAAAAGGAGACCATCTCGCCGTGAATGTTATCTGTTGACCATCGAAAATCCTCCACGTTAATTTCATCCATTTTCACTGCTCCTGCGACAATCGATTCCATTGTTCGCAAATAAGTCCAGTTTAAGAGAACATAATCGCAAGTTCGATTCTTTACTTCTCCGGTACATTGATATTTTATCGTTGTGTCAATTTGGCATCGATTAAGTCAGGAAGATGACGGATAAATCGAGCTGAAACGAGGCGCACTCTCGTGACAGTTTTGTAACGGAGCTCTCGCGACAAGGATGATCCCATAAAAACGGTTTATCGCATATCCGGAAAAGTCAGGCGCATCCTGCCCGTGGCTGCAACGTTTGCAACTTCTGGCGATGATGTCAGAGTCGAGTAAAAAGAGCGCAAAAGAGCGGTTTTGGCCTGGAGGCTTTCCCGTGGATCCCGCGGGCGGACTCGAGGCGACAAAAGGCATTGGTTTTCAGCGGGACAGGCTGACAGCCCGTGACTAAGAAAGTCAAAGTATAAAGGTGATCTCACTGCTCGGCGCGTGGGTGACCGACATCGCGGACCCACACGCGTGTTATTCGCACTCGCACCTGCGCCTCGCCGCGTAATGATCGGCCGGCGATTATCGGTTTATTTGACGAGCTTGCTGGAATGATAATGGCACCTATATTACGCGATTGTATCGGCAACGTGACTCTAGATTCTAGATCGCTGCGAGCCAAGAGGGAATTCTACCGAATCCCGCGCGAGGTAGCCAATAATCCAACGCGCATATAAATTCACGGCTCGTACATGTGCAACCACCATCTTTCATCATTGCGTCGCGGGTTATCGAGGGGCAATCGTTGTCAAATAGATCGGCTCTTGCACCTTAACGGGAAATAACGTGGAACGCTACCGAATAGTAGAAACTTCGATCTGATCGATTCTGCTTAAATTTTTGTCTACGAGTAATTAATTGCAACTTCTAACAGTGACATTAAAAATAGAATAGAAACTAAATATATGTAAACTAATAGAATAAAAACATATTTTTAAACATTGTTCTTTGTAAATTCATTCATACAAATACTGTTATGTAACGATCAGCTATAAAAAAATAATATTCATTCGAATACAGGTGTTTCTGAGCAAGATTATACTGTGCCATATTGTATACTTACTCGTTTCTAGTTTACTCGTATTATTTTTTATTAGCATCAAATAAATATTTCAAATATTATTACGTTATCTGGAAATATCGATCCATCAAACGGAAGTATAAATATTCAACAATAACATTTTTCAGTGGGAATTAAATCGATGACAATCTTATATCCCTTGAAGTCGTCATAGAGAAGTTATGGAACGCGACGACTATGATTTAGCTGGACATTATAGAACGATTGCCGTTCCATTGGATGGAAAAGCGACGCATTAAAGAGCGAATCGCGTATCTGTAATTCCCACGAGGGAATTTTGGCTTTCGTCGACAAAAGCCGGCGAGACGGGCGTGGGATGATCTCGATTCGCGTAGGATCGTCTGATCAAAGAGAGAAAAAAAAGGGACGCGGGAACTTCAAAGACGCTGCTCGGCGAACGCGTAAAGCAAACATTTATCCGCCGCTGGGAATCAACGAAATAACTGTCGATAACATTTTCACGAAACCGGATCGCGGCGCCTGTCACCGCCCCCGCGATTCGACAGAGGACAGACGGGCGAGTGACTTCTCTGTAAATCATGACCGCGATCGTTTCCAGCGAACCCGCGTGGCCGCTGGGAGTGTCAACGGGATCCCGCGAAGGATCCACGGTGGCCGTGGAGGTACTTAGCCGTGAGGTTCGGCGAAAAGGCCAGGGCCAGCGCCGGAAATAGTCTTTTATCGCGCGGCAGGAAGAAGCGGGGGCCTCCGGTGGCGGCTGTAAATCACCGTTTAGTGCGTTTAAAAACGAGAGCGATAGGTGGCCCGATTTAAAATAGACTCCTCGGGCAGGCGAGATAGGCTGAAATCGTGCGAAACGAAGGGAACGAGAAGCGACTCCCGTCATGCGATATTCCCGGGTACCGATCGAAAAGTCGACACCTCTCTAGCGGGAACATCGCAATTAGCGCGCGGCGGCCACGTGTCGCGCGAACGTGTTCGAAACAACTCCGTTGGGCAACCAGGAAAAGTTATCGCCGAATGTTAATCGTCCACGTTTTCCGCTCGAAATAGCTGGACAACGTCACAAAGACCGGTTCCAAATACACTACATAAAAATAGCGGAATCGACTTAGAAATTGACGCATTGCTTACCGGGAATTATTTAGTAGCCATCCGAAAATCTACGATTCGTTGTCGTAGAGCTTTTAGTCCTCTATAATCCGAAGTTAGTTTATTCGATAATATAACAGTTGAATCGATGGCGAACGAGGCTCAGCAGAACAAGACACTTTCGGCGCAACGTTCGAGATATTCTCGCGAATCAACAGGTGACTCTCTCGGCCTCGCACTGGAATAACCTTCTTCGAGATTATTATTTATGCTCTGATCTTCTTTCGAACACGATCATCGGTGATTCTATTAATAGGCGGGTTAAGCGTCCGAAACGGAGCAGAGCCCAGCGTTTCCGCGTCCTATGTGGCAGAAAGACGAATGTTAACGGCGCGCGACCGAGTTAACGCGCACAATAAAGCGTTAGTCGCGCCGCGATCCGCGACCATAACGGACGACGGGAGATACCGTCTGGTTTTCGCATAAACGTTCGCCGGGGCGCGCGATCTCGCCGCGAGATCGTATCTCCGTGAATCACGGACAGTGACGAGCATCGCGCTTGTATCTCGCTGTTTACAACAGCCTTAAGGATCTGCGCCGCGCCGGAACGAGAAGAGAGGCTGTGCGACACGCAGCCCGATTAGCGCGACGTCTCGTAAATCGAGGCCGTTACGGTTAATTGCATCGCGACTCTATGGAGATGGTATTGGGCCGCGGCACGAAAATCATCTGCAAAGTAGTGTTTTACCTTTTCTATGGTCCCCCGGCAGGGATAAAGCGAGACGGAGCAACAGGTGCCCGCACGCTCGAATCGATCGGAGTCGCTCTGTGGTCCCGCTCCGAAATTCTTACTCTTATCTGTTGCACCTTGCTTCCACTCCGATTCCGTGTCACCTACACACTCTCGCGGTTGCCGCGACAAACAGGTAGAACAACTTTGGCCGTGCCGGCTCGCTCTCGAATCAGCTTCGACCGCGGTTGTCGCGAAACGTGCGGATGTTTCCCGAATGTAGAGTATCCGGAATGACTTTATTCGGAACCGGCGCACTCCGCGTTATTTCTTCTCGTTTTGACAGACAAATTTTCTGCGTCGAAGCGAGCCGTGCAACAGGTACACGCACTGATCCCCAGTTTCTCGCTGTAAGCGTCCCACGCACTCACTCGCAGCCGGACAGCTTGCGTAACAGCGGTCTAACGACGACGACGACGACGAAGGCTGCCACGAAGAGGAACCACTCGCGGGTACGTCAGGCGAACGCACTCTCGTCGGCTGATTGTCGACAGGTGCCAAGGGAACGAGCGGGGACGACAACGGTCGCGGTCAAAACGCGAAAACGAACTCGTGCGCCGGTGCTGTTCGAAACCGACCCTGCACTGGCACATATCGCCGAAGCACGTGCACGCGAGGCGTGTGCGAGCCGCGAGGAGGAGACAAGCGATGCAGCCGAGGTAGCTAGCTCGCGAGAGAATGACTCACGGCTTCTCTCTTCTCTCTGGTGCGCGCGAGGACTACACGCCGATTCGCTTCTCGTCTCGTCTCGTCTCTTCTCTGCTCTTCTCTGCTCTTCTCTTCTCTTCGCTAGGGAGCCTGCGTGACTCTGGTTTCGAGCTACTGCTAACCCGAGCTACCGGTTCCTGTTCTCTGGGCCCGACCCTTTCGCGACCCTCGACCCTCAACAACGAGCTCTTGCTGCGCGACTCTTTGCACCGGCATCGCGACGCTAATCATTGACAACCTGTGCCGTTGCCGACAGTGATCGATTGTTACGTTTTGTCCGGCGATAGATCGAGGCGAGATTAGTTCAAGCGCGGACACTGGTTGGCGGTGGAGTAGTGGTTCGATTGCGTTAAGAACTGGAGCAAAGAAGCCATGCCTACTTCAGACGGTCTCCCTAGAGAGGGATAGACCAGTATTGCTGTATCTTGTTTTGTAAACTACGAGACACTCGTGCGCAATAAAAAAGCTTCCGATTATCTTGGAAAACGCTGCCTTGACTATTTCTGCATCGGGAGCGAAGAAGCCACGTTTACTTAACGCGTTAAGCGACTTGCGAAACAAGCAACGATAAAATTGCATATCGGTTTGTTCCGTCATTAAATGTTTTGCTAAGTAACGGCGTCGTTTTACTTGGCGAAATGTGAAGAAATAGGTCAAACGAAACGGCATACAATATATTTCATTTAGTGACGATTAAGCTTTTAATAAATTTTATTCAGCAATGCGCATGGGTTGTGCCAACCCATGATCATCATCTGAAGGGTTAAGACAGAGAAGAAGAGACGTGAATATTTATAGAAAATGAGGTCAAAATAAGAAAACACAAAACCGCGTCTACATAGAGCATTGGTCACTTCGACACGCCAGAATTGATATAATAATCCTTGTATATATACATATACACATCTTAATATTTTAACTGTCTTAACCCTACTCCTTTGTATTGACTCCTAGTCTAAGTCCACTAATTCATTTGAACATTCACTTCTATGTCTTATGTAACAAAGAGGTTTCCCGTTTGAAATCGCAAAATCTCCGCATAAATAAATAAAAAAACTGAATTCCATTAGTTTTATTGACATCACAATGCTCCAGGAAGGAGTGGTTTCAAGAAGCTGTCAAAGCAAAGAGGGCGTTCCCCGAAAACTAAAGACCAATTTCTAGATTGGCCGAAGGAAGAAGTTGGAAAACTTCAGAAGATATGACGAGGGTAGGTTAATAGCGGCTTAGCACAATTTCTAGGCGACGGTGGAAGAAAAACGGCGCAGCGCGAAGCTCCGCAGCGAGACGATTGTCGCGAAAGGTTACACCGTTTCCCGACGAACTTGTATCGAATTAGGACTGCGCGATTCTGGGCTAATGGTACACGCGTAATCCAATCGCGACTTGGAAAGCCGTTCGCGACCGTGGCACGCACGCTCGCTGCCCCGTTAAAGAGGTCTCGCGACGGCCGCCATCGCTAATAGGCGCGTGCCTCGGTGCACATTTCGCGACAACCTGTTACATAGAAGTTCTCGTTTACACGATCGTTCGATCGCCAAAGGGGAGAAGAATCGTCTGGACGCGGAACCAAGGAAGCCTATCGAGAAAGAGGAAAGCCTTGATCTTCGGAGTCTCGAATTCGCGGTTGCGAATCGAGGCGATCCATCTACCGTTCGAAGGTTCTGTTACGCCCACGCGCGGACGCGAGTCCAGCTCGTGTCGAGGTTAAACGTCAGGCCTGAACCGTGCTAAACCTAGATTGCACTGGATCGAGGGTGTTCAAGGCCTACAACTAGGCTGAGCGTCGCGTAGCCTAGACCTAGGCTAGCTGGAACAAAGGACGCTGGCGACGTTCTTTCGAGAATCGCGAAGCCGCGAGCCACGCGGACCGCGTGGAAAGTCTCGTAAAGCTCGTAAAGCCTCGTATAAGCTCGTAAAGTCTGCCAGCCGGTGCAATCGAACGAGTTCGTTTAGCGGCGCCGTGTTGCAGCAGCGAATTAAGATCCATACCGAACGGAGACCCGGCCTCGCTGATTAGCGAGCCTTTCGGCTTCGCTTCCGCCGGTGTTTGGCAACTGATAAATCTATAAATACGAGCACGTGCTCGAGGCGAGGGAGAGAGACGGAGAGAATGGAGACGGCTGTCTTCGGTAAACAGCTGCCCAAGCTAGATTACACGCCACTTCTCTGCCAGTAAATCAGCCGTGGCACACATATTCCGCCGTCGACCGGCGCGAATCGATAGAAATTTATTACGAGCCACGACGCCTATGCGAGAGAGCATAACCGGCCGACGACAATCGAAACTTCGCTCGGATACCAGCGCACCCGGTCGCTTTCATTGCGCAAATTATCGACGCGGCTCATAGGCGTACCCGTGCTGCACCTCGCAGACCGAGGCGCGGCCATCGTGCAACCTCTACGGGAAATGAATTTACAGGCGGCCACTGTCTCGCAGACCCGCTGGAGGGCGATTCTAATCCAATCTGTTAAGAATTCTGTGGCTGCATGGAGGAATGCCGCAAGTAACGTGTTTTCACTTTCAAGATTCACCGTTGCTTCGTGTTAGTAGCGTTTCAAGTAGCATGATTTTTTTAAGACCATACAATTTGTTTTCGAGATATTCCTTTCTGATAAATATGCAAATCCGATGTGTTGCGTTTTTCTTTAAAGCCGCAAAATTATCGTCGAGGAAAATTCCTCGCGGTCGAACGAGTCGGCGGAACTTCCTGCGACCAGGTTGCGCGTGAAAGTTTCGTGTACATCGCGGTGTACCTTTATCTATAATTTTATTGTTAACACTTTGACCGCCGTGCCAAGAATCTTAAAATCTCCATAAAATTAAAGTAATCCATTTGACACATTCAGACTGAAAATTTAAGTTCAAGCAGTTACTTTTCGTACATGTTTCGTTCAGTCTATACGCATTAAAAATATGTAAGAAATTAGCCTAAACATTAATATTCAACTTGAAGCAAATAATTTCGTCGCCATGTATGGCAGTGAAGATGTTAATTTTGTTCTAAAGCAGGTTAGTTCAATAACGAATCGCATTGACGACGAATACTTCGACGAGAAAATCTACTACATACGTAATGACTGCATCCTATTTTTCTGTGAAATGAACGAAGGCAGGCAATAAATATAAATTTTTCTTGTCCTTTAGGAATTCCAATTCCCTAAGCTGTGAAAGGAATCGTACAGCGAGAAGTAATTTATGAATATTCTTCCGCCCACAGCAATTGAAGAGATATATTACTTCGTGCTCATGAATATCGGCGTTTTACTAAGTAAACATACACCTACAATGAACAATTTAGCTCGTACCATTGGTAGAAAATCATCAACTAACAAAATGTCGGCTGATTTTAACAGAGATTTTGAGAATTTGTCCGCAGTCAAGGTATCTTTCTCTGGTCATAGCTATCGAAAGCATGGTGCCACAAGCTTGATGACCCTAAATCAAGTTAGATCTCCGACGCCCGGTGACCGACGCGTAGACTAAATTCTCTGAAGCTTATTTCTGGAGCTGGTGGTCTCCTCGCGGAAGCCTGAATGGAATATCGGGCGGAATGTAGGCCGGATCGGGCGCGCTGGAAGCGAAATCGCGCGTCCTCCGGTACGCAGACCCATTTCGCGACGTTGACCTCGTGAATGGGACACGACGAGCAACGCCGCGAAGAAATGCCGATCGAGTGTAGCAGATTAATTATCTAAATTTACCGCGGAACGAGACGAGGCGAAGCGGACGACCGGCTATAGCATCCACGCTCGCGCATGTCGACGATTTATTTTTGAAGCGAGCCGAGCCTCGGAATCATTGTAACAGTGTCCCTAGCGGTGTCCCTGTTTTTACAAACGAAATGTAACGTTTCGTTCGAGTTCTCTTTCGAATGCTTTTGCTAGTTAGTAACTTTTGCTGTCAATGCGGCTATTTAACGCTAAATCTAACGATTATGAAATTGACTCACAAGCGGTGTTTTATTTGAAAAGACAATATCGAATTTACTTAGACGTAGTGCCAATATATATATTTATTATAGTGTAAGACTGAATTCAAAAATTCATTCCATCATTTCACGTAAACTGGTTCTTAGAATATCAACAGTTTTAGAAGAAAACATATGAAACCGGTCATTTAGACCGGTATGGTAGGTTTAGCGTTAAAGAAGAGAAAAGCGACAGGAGTTTGTAGCCAGCATCGAATAAAGTTAAGTTGTTCTTATCAGAACATCGAAGTTGCTGTCTGCTTTACGATTATTCAAGCTTCGCAGCTCTTTTTTATAGTTGCTGACAAACCCTATCTCCTCTTCCTAAATTGACCATTTTTGTTTACGAGTTAAAGGACAATCGAGGGAGAATTTACTGCATGTAGTTGGCAAGTCCACGATTGGGTACATTCGCATTTACTCTTCTTGGTTTATAGAAAACCGAAAGTCAGTGTTTTATATAATGACTGTAACGAAGTCTGAGAAAATGGAGAAAAAAATGTTTGAAAGGTGAAAACGTCTGGGTCTGGTGATTTGTGTTACAGATTAGAGTATCAAGAGTCTGAACGATTGATTGTGGTCTGTCTACTCTTTCGATGTTTTAGATGGATAACATGTCATAGTTGCTTGCAAATAAACCGTGCATAATGTTAACGTAAGTTCTGTGGAAACTGAACGATGCATAGCGAAAGTAAAAAATCGAAGCTGCAAAACGAGTTTACGTTTACGATATGACTCGTTCTTAACCTATTTGCATCTGCAAGCGGAATAATCCGCGCGTGATGACTATCAACCATTTGCTAATTAGTTAACTATTTTTAATATTAGTTACTAGATTATTAAACCATCCCGTAAATACCATATGCTACTAAGCACGTACGACAAGAAAGTCATGGACAGGTCATGCGAACTATTCCGGAATTAGTTGAGAATTAGTAGATGGTTGGCAATCATTACGGCCGAATGCAAATCGATTGAAAAACGACAAGAACTGAAATATGGACAAGTTGCCAGAAATCGGAAATTTTCCGTACGGAGCCACTGTATGTTCCCGGGAATTCCGCAAAATTCGATGGTCTTCCCACGCGGGATAAAATTGAATTCGAAAGTCCGGATATAGACACGCGTGTCTCGTCGACGACATAACGTTTCAGAGCGAGAGAGCCTCAGGTAGCTTTCGGTCGTTTTGGTCTCGTTCGGGCTCGAATGGCTTTAGGTGGCATAACTGTTCATCCATCTGGCCGATGCTATAAATGCACCGGGCGGTGCACGTTGTCCCACCTTTCTCCTCGGGGCTTCGCGACGCGACGCTGCGCTGGAAGGAGCGAGACTGGTCCCTCCCCCGCGGTCCTTCCCCGTTTCGCCCCCCCCCCACCCTCCACCCCCCTTTGTTCCTCCGACCCGGTTCCCCACTCGAGGCCAATTAATTCGTTATTACCGCATTGCTGGCCCGTAAGTCACGGAGGGTAATTACCGGCCGGTAATTTCACCGCTGCTCAGTTACGCTTCGGATAATGGACGCGCCGTGCAGCAGCCTCTCTCGGTTAACAGTTCCAGGCACGATCCGAGGAACGATACGGTCTCGCCGATCGACCATTGATTCCTCGCCTCTCGCTTTCTTTGTCTCGCGACCTCGATCTTCGAGGCGGACTCGCGGAGCATGAAGCCTCGTCATGTTTTCACGGGTAAACGTCGGGCTCTCGGTGTCGACGCGCGCGCACGACATGATCGAAAACTAAAGAGTTTTCTTTCCGAGACGATCTTTTGTTGCGCCGCTAATCGAACGCCTGAAAACTCCGCGCGTCGTCGCGGCTAATGGACGCGGATAATTATGGAGGAAACCCGATATCTTGATTAGAAAGACACCAGCGGTACGCGGCGCGGTTAATTGAGCAGCGACGGGATTCATCGATCAATCCGCTCGATCCCGACAGGCGTCAACAAACGTGGGAACGTTGGTAGACGCCGAAATGTGTCAGCGCCGCCACCACTTTCAAGATGGAACATTTTAATCTAATGGAAGTACGCGACTACGAACTAGCACGCAGTATTACCAGAACAGACGATCTTTCGTCCGTAACCAGTTGTCTGTTGCGACCTCATTGAAAATTGTGTAAGTTATTGTAATTATACTGTGCATAATAAAGAACATCGAAGTATTTTTCTTAACCAGTTGTTCAAGAGTATATAATAGTCGTTATGAAGAAATGGCAACATTTTTTGTTACGACGAGTATATTCGTCAAAAGCAGGTAACTAGTCAGTTCGTTCTTATCGCGTTCCACAGTTTCGTCCTGGTTTCCCCGAGGTTATTTTCGAACCAAATTTGTGGACGATATACCCTCGCCACAGAAATCTTAAAAAATTCAATCGAGAATCAAGGGCCTGAAACTTTGATTTACAGTCGCGTGGCCAACAGGAAGCAAAATCGGCCCGCCGTCAGGCGATCCCAATTCGAGATCTCCGCTGGTTTGTATATTGTATTTTAACACGACAGGCCCGTTGTTAAGTGAACTTATCGGGCATCGGTCCCCGACTCGTCGAACCGGCTCGATCCGATCGACGATCCACGGCGCAGATAACTCGCGGCGTCCGGAACCCTGGCGCCTTATCATCTTTGCATAGTGGACCATCCGGCCGGAGAGCAGGGGCAGAACTTTTATCCTCTATTTTGCCGGTAACCTGCGCGTCCTGCGCGCGATAATAAAGCTTACCTCCACGTGTGCGGCGAGAATCCTGAACACGTCTCCCCGCACTGCAAACACGGCTGGCCCTCCTCGACGTCCGTGATCAGGACACCCTGCGAAACGAAGAAAACCGCGTTTTAGACTCGTCGGCCTCAACCGCCCCGCGGCAACCATGCTGCGCAATCGTTGGTAAAAATGATCGCGACCTCGCGATTGGGTCATGATAATTACGACACGGTGAAAGGTCTGGATCATCACAAATGTCAGTCGATGAAGGATCCCCGGGATCCCTTCACAGAGACACGCTTGCTGGCTTCAACAGCCTGGGGAGAGGGCTGGAGGAACTTTTAACGATTCTAATAGGTATACACCTTTCTCTTGTCGTTGCGGTTCTTCTCCGCTTCTCTTCCTGCGAGAGGCTGACTGTAGAAGGCAACAAATGGAAACAAAAACTGGATCTACTCCGACGATGATCGCGATAGATCATTACCTCGCTCCTACAGTGATAGCACTGGGGTGAACACTGCCGGGAACATTATCGAAGTACTTCCAGTTGTTTTCTTTCGAAAGGCAGGCTATAGAAGGTAGCAAATGGAAACAAAGAACTGGATGTACTTTGACGATGGTCGCAATAGATCATCACCGTCTCTCTACATTCTGCGAACTATTACCTTGAAGCGACAGGACTGAGAGATAAATAGGTATTAGAACTATTATCAAAGTGCCTCCAATTCTCTTACAGATTCTAGTTCTTGGTAATAAATGAAAGCAGACCTCTACAGATACATTGACAGAGTCCATAATTAGACTGCAGATTATAGACATTTATGACGAAATTAACCCCTTCCCGTGCCATTTAGCTCGACGAAACTCGGGCCCGAGCGGTCCGCATCAACGGGTGCTAAACAGACCAGACTGATGTTTGTAAACAGTCGCAATACGATCCGAAATGTAGATGCCCGCAAAACCTGTGATTTAGTCAGTTTTACGCGATACTGGAGTTGAGGAAGTAAACTCTAATGCTTTTACGTTTATAGATATTTATTTACGTTTATAGATGCCTAATTCGCTTTGCAACTGGCATAAACACGTCACTATCAGAAGATTCGTTATCACGGCCTTCACTAAACATTTTTGTACCATGCAGGTTGAAGGGGTTTCTTAAATTTTAATAATAAAACTGCTTCGTAACAGCAACGATAAGAATCGTGACTAACTGTTCTGAGGTTCTAAGATGAACTAACATTCAGTTACGAGCGTAACGGGCAAAAAATCAGTCCGCGAGCTCGGCTTGTTATATTTACGTTTGGCCCAAGTATCTGTTCGCGACTCTGACTCGCGATATTTATGTTTGGCCCAAGTATCTGGTCGCGAGTCTGACTCGCGATATTCATGTTTGGGCAAAAATCTTCATCGCGAGTCAGACTCGCTAAAGTACGGGAAGGGGTTAAGTATATCTAACTTATAATAGTAGAAAAATTAAAAGAGTATAAATATATCAATGAATTATATTCAGAGTGCAAAACTTTATGCAAATTTAAAAGTCTCACGAGCAATAATGTTTCTCTCTTAAGTAATTTTAATAACTTGTAATTAATATATCAGGATTTTTCGTTGATCATAATTTGTTCATTATTCTATGTTTTACCTGTACCATTTCCCTATTAATGCATAAAACTGCAGTTTAATTATATTGAGTCTACTAAGATGTTGAGAGAGACGATAATGTTTCCATTTCTTGCAATCGATGCAGGCAATTTTTATTTTGTGGTTCTAGGATAAAATTATGTTTGCTTCCACTTGTTGCCGACCAGATCCTCTCGATAATCCCGTTCCGCAACGATTTATAAAAATGAGAACTCAAGCTTCACGGTCTGGTAGCTTAAACCAGAGTCAGAGGAAAAGATAGAGAGAGAGAGAGAGAGAGAGAGAGAGGAGGGCGGTGCGAAGAAAAATTGAATCATCCTCTGGCGGCGTTCATAATTACGTGCGAAGCAGGACAAGGTCGAAGCCCGAGTCCGGTAATTAGGAAAAGTTTTTAATTGTTCGGTTGCCGAGAACGTCTCGTGACGTTCGACGATCGCGGCCGTTTTTCGACGCGTCGATGCCGCTTTCGAAAGTGCGGTGCTCCGCGATGGGAAGCAGATCGTAACGATGCCGTTGAGAGATCGATCCTTGAGCAGTTTCGAGGGTTTAGCAAAGCGTTTATCGGGAGATAAAAGGAAGCGGCTCCGATGGAAACGGCCGAAGCGCGTTGGATGCGTTCAAGAACCTTCCGGCCGGCATATATGGTCGGTCCGCCCACGTGCGGCTGCTCGACGGCAGCCGCATCGCCAAATATCGAGTAGACGAGAGGCACACGCGATGGAAAATATGTGAGCCGACGTGTCTCTAGCTGTCTATATATAGTAATCCTGAATAATGATCTCCGAGGCGAGCGCCGCTCTTGGTCCCCTCCGTCTAATTAACATATTTTTCGTCCTGACTCACGAGTGAAAGGACCGGGTACCCCCGTTTTTCTCCAGCACGGCCAGCTGGAGATCACCGGGGACACCTTCCCGCGTATCTTTCCGTGTGAATTATTCATTTGTCTCGTACGTTTCGGACGGGTCGCACCTTCGAACGATCACGGAGATTAAAACGATGCTACCAAGAGGGAACTGTACCGGCATCGGTCCACAAGCTGAACCGTTTCTCCACTTTTTTCCGGACGATATGCCCGACGGCGAGATAGACATTTAAAGGCAATTGACCGCTTGTCCTACATTAAATTCTTTTAAATCGAAGGAAACGTCTATTCTTGTTATTAATATTTATAGATATACGGACACGACGAAATCGCAACTAAAACCATAAAATGTAGAAACACGAAGAACCAAAAAGAACGTGGTATTATAGTTAGAGATGTGCCGAAATCTGATTTTGTGAGAAAATCAAATTATTTATTGAATATTGTTATGAGGAAAATTTTATAAGAGGTAGTAAGGGATTAGTGAAATCGTACCAATCGAAATGTGTCTGAAACCTAAACAGATGCTCGATCGGATTATTATTAGTTCAAAATAAATTCATATCATCACCATGGCCTAGTTAATTAATTATTCAAATTACTAGTTACCTGGCTTTCGACAGTATCGAATGGCCCATCTCTAACTGCAACGTATATACTATAGAATTATAGAGTAAGAGAGCTTCTCGCAGTTGCAAAACGTGAGACCGTTCGTGTTAAACGTCTGCCGCAATTTCTCGATCCGTTCGCATTTTAATTTCGATTGAAATCACCGGGGTTTGTTGTTCTCCTCGTTCCCTGGACGAGAATACGCGTGACGCAGCCGTACGCATGCGAGCAGAGGCAAACGATTGCGTCACTTCTCGGCGGCCAACGCGGCTAAACCGTCGAAGTCGAAATCCCGATTCTCTGGCCGTAGTTTTAACTAGAATTCCGAGGAGTCACGGTCGAAACATCGAGGATGACGGTTCCATCGGCGTTCGCGTCATCGATTGCAACGGTAGACGTCGATCATCCTGCTCCCGGACAAAGGCTGCGAACTTTTTTTCGCCGCGAAGAGAGATGTGATCCGCGGGCTGCGTGCGTGTCCTACACGCGGCGCGACCATTCCGCTTGTGGGCGGTTCGCTGACATTTCCATGACGCGTTGCCCAATAGACCGTGGAATTACGTAAGGACATTGAAAACTTGCATCGCGGGCTACCCTAGTCTAACAGCTTGAAAAAAATCGCGTCTCCTTTCTCCGTTTTCTTAAAACGTACGCTCGAGGACGCGTTTCCAAAATGGCGTTCTTAAATTCCAGGATCGATACTGCCATTGGAAAATGAATTTCTTTTGAATTTTGTTAGAATTAATTGACACAGTCATGACGCTTAGACAATCGAATTAAAGCTTGGTGTTTTGCTTCGTGTGCTTGTAGGTAATAATAGAATGATAATCAAGTGCAGATAATCTTGTGTTTGAACTTGAGAAGTCTTAAATGATTAGAAACGACACTCTTGCACAGAACATGGTCACATTCTTTGTTAATTGCGTGGCGTAAAGATTACAACTGCAGGTTTGATTATAGTAACCGTTACAACGATTATACCAAATAAGAAGATTTTCTTTCTTGTTTCCGACGAACAGAATACAGTTACTCGACCGTTTAAATGCTCTTTAGATGTGTTTGAACGATTAACTAAATTTTCATTTGTTCTGTAATAAAAATATAGAAATCTTGGAACGTGACTAAGTGCGTAGAAATCTCATACCAATATACCTAATAGTACACACTATAAAAGAAGAAAATTAATACAAAGCCTGCAATATCATAATCTAGATCAGAGTGTATCCCGAATCAAGCCGAATCGATCACAGATCATCGATCGTTCCTTGCAAAGGACATTTCCCTCGACAGAACGAATCGACTGTAATTACATCGGAGTATTAATTGCCGTTAGAGGCGGCGATCGGGGGGAGGGGAAGGGCGCAAGATTGCAAACGGCAAGAGAACGCACGCGAGAAAGTCAACGTTCGCTATCAGCTCGAAAAAGAGGTTCGACGGCCAGGTACCGACCGTGTCGATTAAAGGATTAGCGAGACCGTTGACAACCGGGCTACCGGACGGTTCACTTTCACCCCGATCGATCTAGCCGGCTCTCGATTATTATTTCGGTGCGCTATCAATCGAAACGCGTTGAACGGCACGCGGCCCGCGAGCAGAGGCAGAGAACGCGCTGCTAAAACACGCGGCACGGGAAACCAGTCGCATAGGGTTGGATTGGAATGAAAAAAATTTCACTCGTCTACTATGAATTTAATCAAAACTTTCTACATTGGCTCGCTCATATATGCGCTCGTGTGGCTGATAATCCTGCAGAGATAAACGAGTAATTACGTTCATGATTACTTTCACTTGTTTCATACATGTTCGGTCGGTTTCATCGTGGCCGGACAGGCGAGTATCGCGCGGATGCGAGCCGCGTGATGCAACTCGCGGAAACCGACGGCGTTAGGCACAGCCGCGTGCTTATGGTTGTCGAGAAAACGGAATCGCTGTACAAAACCCGGCAACCGCTCGCGATCCGATCGACAAGTCCAAGGATTGCAAATGTTTGCGTGGAACTCTTGTTTCGTAGTGGCATTCCTGGAGAGTATTTCCTCAAAGTCTCATTAATAAATTCGCATAGCTAGTACGAAATAGCTTGGATATATAGCAATTTCAAGCTATCCTTCTGCTTTTCCGGAACGGTGCTTTTCACATCGGTACCAGAAATGTCTCGAAGACTGGCAATTCGATTTGCTAAAATCTTTACAGAGATTTTCCGGGTACTATGATCTAGTATGCCACAACAGTTTGTTGAGTTTTATACGCGAAACGAAGACTGTTTTATAGTCGGCACGAATCTTCGGTTCCAAAGTCATCAACGTTTGTCGAATCGACGACGGCAAGAATCTTTGCACGAACGAGCAGACAATTTCTCAGCAAATATTTACTCTACCTCTTCGAATGACATTTCTAGTATCACTTATAGTATGATATTTTGTGGAGACACTCTTAAAAGGCCACTCTACGAAACGCGTATCCTTTTCGCACAGAAAACCAGCGAGACATATGTAACCCTATGAGAAAACCGTTCACAGAGATCCACCAACACACTCCGCGCACGTAAGCTTGTTCCATCGAGTGGCAGCGGTAGCACCAGGCAGCAAGCACCAGTAGCAGCATGTAGTCGGCGGTGAAAATCAGAGAGAAATAAAATCCTGAATCGAACAACGATAAAATCCCGCTCCCTCCATCCCTCTCCCTCTCATCTCCTCCATCGATTAATGAATATCGCTTCTCGCTTCTGTACCATAAACGACTGATCGAACGCGATTGACTCATGAAAATGCCATACCCCTTCGCGATAGTTCCAGATTCTTCGGGACGGTGTCATAACGCCTCGTCCCGACGGGAAGCCGGGCTCCCTGGGCCTCTGTCGACGACGGTCCTCGTCGTCGTCCTCCTCGGCCTCGTCCCCGCTGTCCTCTTCGTCCTCGTAACGCCTCCGCCTGCCCACGTGCAGCTCCTGCGCCGGTCGCCGCCGACGTCTCCTCTCGACGGTGCTCTCAGGACTAGATCGAATCCTGATGATCGTGGCACCGTTCCTCTCGCGGTGAGACGAGTATCTGCTGTCTAGATCCTTAGATTGATCCGCGTCTCCGACACCGTAAACGTTCGTGTGCTCTTTGCGTTGATTCTCGTCGAGTTCGTTCGGTCTCTTCTCCCGGATCTCGAGAAGAGACCCCATTTCCGGAGAAGGATCTCGCTCAATCTCCGAATGTCCTTCGGGGTTCGACCGGTACCTGCTGTTTTCTCTGAGATACGTAGCAGCGAACACCCTGTTGCTCTCGTGCCACGAGTTCGCGTCGAAGTCCTCGCGATCCTTGCAGTTCTCGCGACACTCGTCCCTCCTCGGCGGACTCAGGGGTCTTGAATGTCTCTCCGATTTCCTGTCGAAGGAGTCATGGCTCTTGCTTCTGAGGGACACTCGTCTCTTCGTCGAGGCATCGCGATCCTTCGAGGAACTCCTTCTTTCCTGATCCAGAACCTCTTCGTTCGGAATCTCGCCTTCGGTTTGATAGGAAGCTGGTTCGAACTCGACGTAACGGCCGTTCGGAGAAGTTCTTCGCCTGGGGTCGTCCAGGCTGCGGAAGCACATCTTGCCAGGCTCGTTGCTTTCATGATTGTAGACGTTCCTTTGGCCCGGAACCACTTCCTCGTCGTGATCTTTGTACGAAATTCCGGCGAACTCCACAGTCTTCTCTTTGAAAGAGTTCTTGCGACCCACGTCGCTTGAACGATGCTTGAAGCAAACCTTGCCCGCTTCCGCCTCCTGCTCCTTGTACGAGTGGATTCTCGGCCCCTCGTCCTGCTCCTTGAACGTTATCCTGCTGACACCGTGTCCTTTCGCGGTTTTTCTCTCCTCCTCGTTACTGCACGTTCTCGCCGCGATCCTCCCGTAATCCGAGCTTTGCTCCTTGAACGAGTTCTTCCGTCCGACGTCGAACCCTTGATCCTTGAACGAGCCTCTTCTCGACACGTGTTCCTGATCCTTCCGAAAGCTCTTCTCGGTGTCCTTGAACGAATTCTTTCGATGCACGTCGGTCTCCGGACTTTTTAAGGACGGTTTTCTACCAAGGCTCGATTCCCGACTCTTCTTCGGGTCTCCGGTCTTGAAGGAACTCTTCCTTGTCACCTGACGATCGTACTCTTTGAACGACTCTTTTCTACCTAGGTCGCCGGCATTGTCCTTCGAAGAAGTTCTTCTGGACGAGTCTAGGTCTCTCCTAGGCTCCAGAAGCGCTCGCTCGTATCTTTGTATCCGAACGTCAAAGTCTTCAGGGTTTCCCTCGTAAGCGTAACTCCTTCTTTTAGGGCTGTCCTTTCTGCGAGGAGGATCGCCTTCCAGCTCTCTAGACCGTCTACGACTCTTATCTAAACCGTGCACGTCACTCTTCTGTCGAAAACTCTCGTTCTCTCCAATCGACTCGTTCGATTTGTCGAGCCTCCGATCCACGGACCGATTTCTGTTCTCTTCGAGCTCGTTTCTGTCACCTTCCCGGATCCTAGATCTTCCTGTACGTCGTTCCTCCCGTTTGTCCTCCTTCGGGACCCCAAACTCTCTGTCACAATCTTCGCGATCCACTCGGTTATCGCCTCGACTAGCGCTTTTCGACCTGTACTCATCCTTTTCAGGGCTGAGGGAATCTCGATCCCTCTTCGACTTCATCTTCTCTTCTTCCCGAGACTTGAATCGCTCGATCATCGCTCTGATCCGTCGATCAGGCGATCGCCCGTCCACAGCCAGGCTCTCGATCTCCCTCAGAAGCAAGTCCCTCTCGTCGATCGCCTGAGAATCGTTTTTCCGTGGAGCTCTCGAGGACGCCTTCGCGTCAGATCCTTCCCAGGTGTCCTTTCTTCTAGATCTGTGAGATTGATCGCGATCGACGGATCCGGTCCTACCTCGATCGTCACGGTGCTCGTGCTTGGCGAAATCGTTCCTGGATCGTCCGTTCGTCAGCCGCGAGTCCTCGGATCGATCCGGTTGCTTCTTGGAGCCAAGCCTGTCGTCCTGGGCGATATCCTTGATGTCCCAGGAGCCGAAGTGCTCCCTGCTCTTTTTGTAGAGCTGGTCCGGGTCGTCGGCCAATCGGTCTCTATGGTCGCGGCCATTTTTGGTCTCCTCGTTCTGCCTGGTCATGCCGAAATGATACCGATTCGTTCCGTTCTTGTACGATTTCAGGCCTTGATCCTCGCGGAAGTGATCCCTCCTGGCGGGGTACGCCGCCACGTCGGCGCCCTCCTTGATTGCCGAGGATCCGCGAAGTCTGGACGACATTGCCGCTGGTGGTTCGCCGCGGTGTTCGTTCTCTCCGACTCTCTGTAACTGTCCGCCGTCACGCTGGAAACTGTTCAAGGCTCCGTGACGGTTCTCCGCGAGTCGATTCCGCGCGACGCGAGGCGAGGCGAGGCGATGGCGAGGCGGTGATCCCTATCACAGAAGTCCGCACGGTTCTCGATCACCACATGTCCACGGCGCGGGGATCGTCCGGATCCAGGAATCTATCGGCGAGTCCTCGCGAGCGACATCGATCGGTCGTGGAACTGGTCGCGCGTTTCGAGACGACGATGAGCAAGGAGCTTGGCTCGGCTCGGTCTCATCGATCCGACGACGATCGAGACTGGGATCGCGCGGCGCAGGATCTGTGGATTCTCGGCGAGGATTCGCGGCGTACGAGGATCTCTTTCGGTGTCTGGCTCCTTTTTCGCGAAACGAAGCCAAGCCGGCTCTCTTCGGCGGAACGAGCGGAGCAGACGACCCTGAAAGTCGTCTGTGGACTTTCACGAACGCGAGCACTTTGCCGGTCGGAGTCACCACGAGAGTGTGCACCGGAGGAGAGCGTGTTCCTCCTCTCCCTCTCCCCTCGGCGCTCGGCTCGCCCGGCTCCCTTCCTCGATTCCTTCTTCCACCAAGCCGTCCGTGCGCCCGTCCCCCGTCTTCTCCCTCCCCCTTTCTCCTCCCACCTCCTCCAGTGCCCCCTTTCGTCCTCGCGTCCACTCATCCTCTCGTCCTCTCGTCCTCTCTCCTTCGAGCACAGCCGCCTCCTTCTTCTTCTTCCTCGCTGTCCTCTGTCTCCTGCGGTCTCCGGTCGGTCCTCCTCGAGGTGAGGCGGACCACTCGATTCTCCCGTTAATCCGGCTCCTCCGCGGCCTCCTCCCGATATCAACCGCGACACCGCCACGTGAGCTCGGGCCCAGGCTCGAGTTCACCGGGATTCTGGGACTCCCGCAAACGATACCGGAAAATCCTCTCCGTCCCTTTTGGAACTATCTCAATTTAATGTCTCTTTCGAACGCCGACGTGCTATGCACGATCTTATTTTTGCCTATAAAGTTATAAACGCACTGATAACCCACCTCAGGATTCTAAATATGCTTGGCTTTATAACTCCGTGTCCGTTCCTCAGACACCGTCATCTCCTGAGTTGACTGTCCGTTCCTCTTACCGTACCCTTTATGGTCAATATAATTGCATTAACGAATTTATCAGAAATGTAAACTCTCACGGTAACAACATATTCTTTTTCTGTGATTCTGAAATCTTCCGACGCAATTTACGCTATGTAATCTCCTAACTACATCATATTTTGTTATCTAAGCTATATATAGCTCGTTTAATTAATGAATTATAATAACAATAACAATAGTTTTCTGAACAGTGTACTAAAATACTTCGATTGTAAGGACACCCGAAGGAGAGGGTAGGTATACTTTGGCGAAATCTCAGTTAGCGTTCGTCGCTCATTAGTCTGCCCCGTTGGTCATTAGCACTGGTCGTCTATTTGCTCGGCACGACTTGTTGTGTTAATTAGAACACCTGCAGTTGGTTACCGTGTCACTCTATACACTTTTCACAGTCGGTGTGTCAATCGGGACACTTGCAGTTAAACGGAGCGTTGATCGGGACGCTTCTTGTACAGTTCTTATGACCTATATATCAATCTAGATATTTTTTCAATCAGTATGTCGGTCGGGTTACTTTTTTCACTGTATCTTAAATAGCAGAAACTAGAACTAATTCCACGGTTCTTTCTACGTTAAAATCATTCCTACGTTAATCCTACGTTAAACTACCAAAAATAGTTGAAATTCCTTTGCTGAAAATTCCAGTCAAGTGAAACTTTCAGCAGCCAAAGATTTGCCAAAGTTCTGTTCTCAGTAATAGTTCCTTCTCACCTTGGGTACGGCAGTTAAATGTGGAATCCATCTCAGCAATGCTACTTTGATATGCTGGAAACAGTGCGGCATACACTTCTGAGATATATCCTCAAAAGTAATTGAACTCGTGCCTCTTCTTAACCACAATTACGATCCTATTCTTGGTTCACTAGGCACGTCTACGTTCAAGCAATTTACTCTTTATATTCAAAACCATAAGCAGCATAATTGATTGTTCGATCATATAAGAATTCTTTAAGCCGAGCGTGCCATCCAAGTCACTGCGTAACATGGAGCTAATTCATATTGGTAGAAGCAAAACCTTACTAGGATATCAAAAGTGTCACTTATATAACTAGAACAGCTACAACTGCGGACGAATTAAACGGCCAGTTAGATCGTTCTAATATTGCGGAATTTAGACAATAGAGTTTGACTGTTACAACTTACATAACTCACACAAGCTTATAACCAATATGGATGTTCGTTATTTTGTTTTAAGTTTAAATGTGCTTAGTTTATAAGTTTTTGTAATTTCTACAGGTATGTTTTATGTATCTTTTGTATTTGTTTATAGACATATATTTTATACTTATATATTTATAATACGAAAGAGCTTATGAAGCTGGTTAATAAAGAATAATAATAATGAAAGAATCGAATCGTGCTTAGATCGGAGTTTTTCAGTCTCCAGAAGGAGACCAAGGCGTGGTCGCAGACTCGTCGCTCGTCCCTCCGATCGTTTCCCTCGCAAGTGTTGCCGGATCACCGGTTTCCTCCGGTCGCTTATCGACGAGGTGTAATCGCGTAATTATCGCTCGCGCGATCGGAAGCCGCAAATTATCCCGAAACTGTGCTGGAAATTGATACAGTGTCCCGTACGCGGACGCTGTCTAATTACAGTGATCTCAGACGAGGCGGTCCGGCCGCCTCTAATCGGATGTCGTTTTCTATTACGGAGAGCGCCAGTTAGGACGCTTTCCACCGTTTTCTCGTCCCCTCGTATCTCGACCAAGGGCCTTGGGAAAAATCGCGGAACATCACCGCAGCTGACGAGAGCACCCTAACGAGTCCTCGGCAAGTTCTTAACGACTCCTGGAGAACGGGAGAATGGGTAGCCAGTTCGATCGACGTTTAATACCTATCCGGAGGACAACCGACGTCGCCTATCGAGTCGGCAAAATGCTCCTAGGGAGCCTAAACAGCTCTCGAGGCTCCCCCCCTCTTCTTATCTCGACCCGATAAAACACGAAATTCCGCGTTTTCGAGCACAAAACGCTGTCCCGTAATGGAGCCACGAAATCTCTCGGAGCGGAAGAAGCGGCTCGCGAAACTGGTTGCGCTTGACTCATCGCCCGGCTCCCAGAAAAATCAACCAGGAGGAAAACGAACGAGAAAAATCGCCGGTCCTTACTCGGAAATCCCGTCAAGGTGTCTTTCGGCTGACTCGAACCGGGCAAACGAACCCGGATGATTCACGCTGCGAAATAACGCGGAGGACCACGCCGAAAGTCTGGTACTTTCCCGCGTCAATCGAAGAGTCTATCCATCGAGTTGCTCAATCTCAAAAACTTCGTAAGATAATTGATCAGACTTTAGAAAAGATGTTTCGAGAACAATAATACTGAGGGTGTCATTTAGGTGCGACAGCTTCCGGTTACTTGATCTTCAGAATTAAACTTCTCGGCTGTGTAAATTAACTTTAGTAGCCATTTTCGTATGCATTTTATCCATCGTGCAGTGTACAGTTTCTCTCGGCTAGTTTTTCTATAATTATTGGAAAACGTACTAGTACTCTAAGACGAATACACTCACCATTCACAGTTAAGAAGCTAAAGATATGTAGTAGCAAAAGGTATTGAAGAAACCAAATGAACAGCAAATAACCTGTACAAGGCTGATGGTATCGGAATAATTCTAATCTATTTGGAGAGCATTATGACTTCCGCAAATTGTTCAATTAATCTACGTAAACTAATGGCGCTTTCGAGGAAATTTAAATTTAAATTTTATCGAGCGTTCTACTCGAAGAGTGGGTAAAACAAAGCAAGAAAATTGACAACGCAGAGTACGCAGATCGCGGAGCTCGCGCACGACGAATGATCTCGAAAGGGTGCAGCGTCGTGTCGCGTCGCGAAAACGCGCGATAAAATCGTCCGCGCGCGTCTAATCGTTTCTGAGTCCCACGGGTGTGGAGAGAGTCCCGCTCGTTCGTTGCAACTCCGTGAAGAGCGACCCTGAGAGGCCCGTGGCCCCTGGAGCGAGGAATACGTCGATGCCTGCTTAATGAGACAGGATAATTCCATTTAAACGGAGCGAGGCTCTCGTTAGGGCCGAGACAATAAGGCCGGTGCGCGGCGCGCGGCGCGCGGCCCAGGCAATAAGGTTCCGCGAGGGGTGAAATATTGCGCCGTGTCCTCCGCCGCGCCGGATCGGCGATCAACGATCGTTGCGCACCTATGGCACAATTTACAGCAGGACCGCGATTTATCGCGCGTGGGCGCCCCGGCACTCGTTGTAAATCGGACACAGACGGATAATTTTCGACCGGGTTTCAGCGGGCGTGCCCCGGCTTCAAAAGGTGTGCTCCCCCCGACCGATATATCGCCGGTTAATCGCCGCAGCGTCCCCTAAGTGGGCTTTCACTGTTGCGCCACAGCGAACAATCGCCCGTGGCCCCGTGCTCGCTAGCGTTTCTCGTTCGCGATATGAATTACGACAATGACACGCTGATATCTTGATCGATCTCGCCGATCCGAACGGCTGCCGTGTCGCGTGCCCTCGAGGACCTTGGAAATCCGCCTTGCGATACTGCCCTCCTTAGTTCCAGCGTCTTATCTACTAAGTTCAGGACACCGTATACATTTCATATAATTTCAAATGTAATTCCATTTATCTTTTCTCAATTATTTAAAAATTATTTTTTGGACGATTAGAAACGTTAAAAGAAAGTTAAGACAATATAACTAAGGAGAACAGAATACGTCTATTTTTTATTGCTGCGCCCGATTATTTTTAATTGTATGAAACGGTTTGAATTCTCAGAGCATCGATTTTTCTACGAACCAGCACAACTTCGTCAATTTTGCGTTCCATATCGAGATTGCAGCAGAGTGTGTTTTCGGTATCTTCCAAAGAGTCTTTTCACCCTTTAAGATCTATATCTGGACAAGCAACATGTACGCCTATCCGTATGTAAATAGTAAAGGAATCACTTCTGTCGATATTATGCCGGCAAGTTTCGCTTGCTCTGCAAATCGTGTCTTCGTGAATGCGAATACTTAGGTATATCATTAAAACAATAATCATTATCAAGGTTGATATTTTGATATGTTCTTACTATTTACCTATGAATGATACTATGACATTCACTCCAGAGGGTTATTCCGTTTAGCAAAGAAATTGAATTCAACTAGATTAAAATTAAAATTGATACATCAATTTTCCGTTGCATCTAACCAGGAACTTTTGAAATCCATATTTGCCCGCGTATCACGGGATTTATTTAAAGGAGGATGTTCAGAAGATCGCCGAGTGCTCGTTGCGCAGCAGCGCAACACCTGTGTTACTCGGTATCGAAGACGCTGCTTTGAACACGCTCCGAAGCCAGGTGATCGAACAGCTCCGTCCCGAAACGCTTCGAAGCCCTTCGCGAGCGAACGAGCGAACGAGCGAGCAAGCAGGTGGCCGAACAGAAGGCTGCACCCTGTTTCCTGTGCCGGTCAGGGACGGTGCACTCGCGGGGCCCGAACCGCGGCCTACGGTCCCCGCGAGCAGAGGAGACTCGTTTCCAAGTACGCGCCGACTGTTCAACGTTTAACGGGTCCCCGCGTTCTAAACGCGCGCAATTAAGTTCCGCTTCGCGGTCCGCTCGCCGCTAATTACCCGATGAATTTCTAACCACGAGAAAACTGTGAACCACGGACGACCGGGCAATCGTGACAGCCTGCGGGCTGTCAGCGGACGGATCAGTCGGAGATCGAACAGCCGAAGACTCCGTTTAAGCCGAAGCTGCTTCGGGACGCGACGCTCTCCAGCTGGAAACGGTTCTGCAAGGAAAATTTGGATTCTTGCGGACCGGGTTAATTGTCCGCGAACAACCGAGGTAAAAGTGCGCGGCGGCATTGAGAGTCCAGGAGAAAAGAGAGCAAGAGAAAGAGAGAGTGAGGGGAGGGGTAGGCATATCGAAGTTGCTTATGTAGGCTAAAGCCAGCGCGATCGATTTCACGAACGATCTTCCCGTACGCAGAAACGAGAAATCAAGGCCGACACTTATTGCATCTTCTTCGACGGAAACGGTTCCGCGCGAAATCCTTTTCGAAAATGTCGGCCGCAAGGAGGTCGGCGATTGCGTACACATCGCGCCGGGCAAAGTCATCCTGTCGTAGACTTTGTGCAACCAATCCTTAGAAGATCTCGATAAAGAATCATCGGCATCCTCGGGGACTTTTAACTTTCAGAGAGAGAGAGAGAGAGAGAGAGAGACAGAAGTCGTCTACCCACTCCTGTTGCTCGCACGTTACTAATCCGAAGCTGTTGGAGTGTGGTAAGAAGCTATCGCAATCTCCATTCGTGGATTCCAAGTTTCTTCTCCTCAAAACTGAATTAATGTTGCATGTTTTCTCCGGTTTGTCCACTACTTATATCGATTGAACACGCAGGCTAAGTTAACCACTTCGGTACGGCGCACATCGGCCACGAAATTGTGCCCACAGCCGGCACTCACCATTCGCATGCTACTTCGTGCATCGACAGTGAATCCGTTTTGCTCTTTTACAGATCTTTGACGAGAAAAGCTTATTTATGTGTATTTTTGGACGTAAACACTGCAATTGTAGAGATAAGGCAAAAGTTCTTGGCAGTCGACTATAGTCGACTATAGTCGATGCTCGGCCGTGTGCTTTCATATCACGGCCGTCGACTATAGTCGACACTCGGCTGTGCGTGTTCATCTGTGGCCGTCGACTATAGTCGACGCTCGTACCGAAGTGGTTAACACCTTCGCTACAATTAGTTTCACAACTGCGTCGATTAGAACTTCTTCGACCTTAATAATAATTACTTTTGTCCCGAGGCTTTCATAATGCGAGAGAAAGATGTTTCTATTTCAGAGGAACGGATAAGATTCATATTTAGTAGATCGTCCGCGGAATCTCCATCGCGGTCTGCCTCGTAGTTACGATGCAAGGGGTTAAAAGCATTTGAAGGAAGTTGCAACCATTCCTGTCACAGGAATAGCGTGTTAAAAGTGTTCGGAGTGGTACGGACAGCTGTTGTATTCTTCCTGAAATATTTCGGCTTCTTTCGCTTCGCACAGCTTGCAGCTGTTGCAGCGGCATTTTGCAGCGAACACGCCGCAGAGAAGAGATCGATCGGGGAGTTCCTCCTTTCGAAAAAAGACAGACTACGGTAGAAGCGACGGAGCCGATCAGAGAAGGATCTGCGGTTTAGCGGGAATCGGTCCAGGACCGAGGAGTTTCTTTCGAAGTCGCGGGTACAGCCCTGCGTGTGGGCCGCGACAAGGTCCTGTCACAACGCCCCCGCCGTTTCGCGCGGAGAGCTCTCTAACCGCGCGCGGTGAACGGGGCCTTACGCGCGTATCGACCTTTTCGCCCGAAATGGTGAGACCGAGGGTATCCATCGAATCGACGGTTTACTCTTCGATTATCTGTGTCACGGAGAGTCCCGTCCCGTCTGCCCCGCGTGGAACGATCGAGAGAGCCACTCGTCTCGTATCGCGAGGAGACCCACGTCTCCGGCAACATCCTTCCGAGACGCGTCGCGTCGATTCCTTTTTTTTCTCTGCGGACGGTCGCGCGATTCCAATCGTTGCCTAACCAAAGACACCTATAGAAACAGCATAGTTCCTATGCTCGTACGAACGGTTTGCTCTTCGCTCGAGCTCGCAATGGATTGCGTGTCCCACGGCGTAACTGAGTTTGCACCCACATGCATATTTTCCGGATTCAAGGGCGGCGCGACGCGAGCTGCGACCATTTCAACGCGACGTTCTCGCGTTCCCGCGATAATTAGTCGACGAGCGAATACCAGGCCAGGCTGATAACAAGATCGCGGATTGACGTGTCTGGCGGTATCGTGACTCGCGATCGCCCTTATCGGCTCGGAGTTCTTGATAATCGATTATTTCCATGAAAGCTTCCATTACTCTTTAGCGATCAAATTGCTCTACTATCTTACCAGCCTTCTTGAGATTGATCCCTCTGAAGCAAATTAAAAATTCTCATAGAAACGAGTGCATAATGCGCTGCGCTTCTTCTTTTATCTTACCAGTGTTATCAAAATAAATTCCATTTCATCGAATATAAAATTGTCCTTCCGTCGATCTCTTTCGTATTTGCATCAATTAGTAATTCATTATTTAGAAAAATAAATTTAGATTTAGGAAAAAATGATTGACATTTATACTCGGTAGATTGTTTAGCCGCGCGTCTGACTTATTACAATTTATGTGGCTAATACGAGTTCTGTATAACCAAGCATGACAAAATAAAATGAATGGAGCACGAGTCCTCAGCAATGAAGTTGTTTCAACGAATCCGAACGCAAACAAAGAAGAGACAATAGAAACAGGATAAAATGGTACGTAGAGAGTATTGTCTGCGAGCAAATATCGCAGCAGATTTTCTAGACCGAGCTCGGAACTCCGTTGAGCGATGGTTAGGTGTTATTGGAAGAGGAGGCGCCTATGGTACATGAGAAGAACCAGGAAACAGCGAAAGCTCTAATTGAATTTAATTTACCGACATACCGTTAAACAGTTAGCGGCGGATGTCACAATTGTTTAGCATCAGCTCGTAATGCGGCGATGAGTCATTCGAACCCGCGGCCGAATATTCCCGTTCGGTTTCAGAGTACCAGCACGCTGGACCGTGCACCGTTGCCTGCGTTCCTCGAAACCTTACCGAGGCCTTCCAGAACCATAAGCTTATCGGCTCACGTGACCACCGATATAAATAGTATTGGCTCGTCGTGAAAGTTTTCAAGATTTTCGTGGTCGTCGACCGTAAACCCTGAAAACTTTACAGCGACCAAACGGTCACGCTGTCCTCGGATGGCGAAAGACCAACGCGAGGAATGCTCGAACAAGGTTTCGGGCTTCCCTACGGCAGCGATTTTCAATGTCACCGCTAAAACTAATTAATTAGACTAGCATTGCCAAGCTAAACAACAAAACGAAAGAAAGGAAGATGGTTACAACAAAGAGAAGATAACAAAGCCGCTGTATGGTGACCGAAATAGAAAAAGGAAAAGTTTACGGGTTTGCTAAGAAGTTCGCGTGGCAGAAGAAAGTGCAAGTGAACGTGCAGGCGTTTCGCTGCATAGCAACCGGACTCGTAAAACTATAATATAAGTCGCGCGTAGGCAGAAAATTAAAGGAAATGGCAAGTCATTACTTTGTCCCGAAAAATGGAACCACGTCGCGATACGTCTCTTAACAGTTCGCAGCGATGCCGCGTCATTTTTAATAACAAAATCTTTTTTTCTTAATGTCTGAGGTACACTAATTTAACTAGGGTCAGATGTGACTAGCCGCCGCCTTCCGATCGTTCGTTTTCCGGCCGTTATGGTAATTCACAGAAGTTAAAAGCGAAGCGTTTTCTCCTTTTGCTAATCTTCACGGAAGCTGTATCTCGCTGATAGACAGCAGAGATGAACAATCCCGTTCAATGATCGCGATCTTTTTGCCGGCGTCGCTCTTAGTGCCGCGAGGCTGCGCCTCCTTGGACGTTGATTGATAAATATGTTGCCGGTCGCGGGGAACGAGCCTAGCACCGTTTAAAATCTAAACCCGGATAGCTTTTTGCCCGCGGTGCCGTTACCCACTCGCGTCGAAAAACTGGACGCCGTTGTGTTTCAGAGAGCACGAATACGGTGCTACTTGTTTCTCGTGGCTCCGGGAACGATCTCTACGGGAGAAAAACCGCAGACCCACCTTTTGCACGGCTACCGCGACGCGTTACGTGCTTCAGTTTTTCGCGATCGTCGGTGTAAATCGTTTTACGCGCGTGTAAATCAATCGACCCGGCCGACTTAATCCGAAGGCGACATCGGCCGGTGATTGCGAGACCGCTTCGATGAACATCGACCGTATCCGAGGCCGGTCTGGCAGAAACCTGCAGCAGTGGTAACACGTCTCCGCTATTATCTCGTCACAGACGTCCAAATATTACCGGAGTATCGCGAATGGGTGCTTTTAAAGGCCCCTAAATTCATTTTGGATTAATATCTTCTAAAAGTACTTTGAAAGTATTTTATCCGTTGTTTAATTTCTTTCAAAATATAGAAGACGGTATTACAGTGTTATATCAATGTTATTACAGCTAGTTACTATTACGTATGGATGTACGTTCAACATATGTCATTCATTCCTGAACAGATTGCAAATTTATAGTTTCACAAATCGCGCATCTGTGATTGTTGATTAACCAAATTGTGACTAATTTTTCAGAGCAGATTACAACTTCTCAGATCAATCAATGTATCAATCCTATTTCATCTTACAGATTTTGCGTTTGATTTAGTACATTGATTCGTTGCAGTATCAACGTTATTAGAAACTATTGTGGAAAATCAAAGCAACTAACTCGATGTTACCAATATTGAGATTTATAATTGTAATCACTCGTTGAATCCATTGGCAGATATGGGCGTAAATCCTAACAAAACTTGATAAAGTCAACACGTAAACGTGAGAATTAATTTTCAACCGAAACGAATGTGTATTTTATTCCTGCCGGTGTTGCGCGCACGCGGCGATCTCGTATTCCGCATAAAGAAAGTCGAATTATGTTTGTGCAAGCTGTTATTTAATACTGCAACGCATGAAGTAGTTTTACGCATGAGGACACGCCGCGTTTAATAAAACATTCCAGGTAAAACTGTTACCGAAGCGAATTGTGACGACGATGTTGCTATACACGCTAAACGAATTCAGCAATCTCGTGCGATTAATTCGTGACTCGTGATTGTTTGTTTCTATTGACTCTTACTCACTGAATGGCTCAGCATTTTTGTGGCCGGTGCTGGAGATTGCGTGGACGATAACAGATAAATTTTTGAAATTGCGATAACGCTTGCGGCCGGAACCGGACGGAGATAGAACGCAAGGTTACTCTATTCAAGGAAGTTAGAAACGAGAGAATGAACGTCACCGCGAGTTGTTGCCTGTTTCCGGCTAAGCTACCCCTGCGTGTCGCGGATCCGTTATTTCTCGAGCAGACCAGCCGCGGGCGAATTTTGCGAAAGGGGAGGAGACCTCGACGGCCGGTGTGCATCGGTGCAACGAAGAAGAAATCGCACCGCGAATAAACGTCCCTCGAGTCGCATTCGTCTATCGATCGCGTTGAAAAGAACACTGCGAAGCCTGTCCACTACCCGTGCGTTTATTCGCGACGATGATAATTTCGCGAGCAATCTTTGGAAACCAGTGTCGGCATTGAGCGACGACGACATGATGTCACTCGCGCGGAAGTGGCGTCATTTGGCTGGTCAATTTAAGGAATAAATAATTCGTGTCTGGCCGCGACGACCTTTATTTCGAGTCTACGCTCGCGGCATGATAATTCATTCCTCGAATTCGTTTGTGCACAGATTAAGGCGGTTGGTGTGAATCGCGCTACTCGGGAGATTCTAAATACAGCGAACGTAAACGTCTTTTCAGTTTCCAGTTATTGTTTCTATTGTTAGAATTTCCAAATAGTCTTTAGAAAGACTAGAAATTCACAGAAACGGAAATCTGTAGAGCGGTGATCATGGTATCCTTTGAATTTCTGCTTTTAATCGGACGCGTTGGACTCGGCTCGATAAAATCATTTTTGTAACACGCATCGAGATAACAACTCCAGTCTCGAGCGATTGGTAACTTTCAGAAGGATCGTATATTTCGAGCGGTTGCGCAGTCCGGCGGAGCAAAAGTCATGACGTCTACGCTAATCAATTTTCGACCAAAGTACATTAATAATTTATCAAAGAAAATATAATCATACATCGGCATATACGCAGAAATATATAATTTCATAAAAAAATTCCTGTTTATTTTTACTGAATAATCAAATCTTATGTTTCTATAGATAAATGTTCACGTACCAAACTGTTGAACGGTTATGGCTATACGTTTTGTTAAATAACTGCGAAGATCGCAAGTTGCACCAAAAGTTTTTATTTTATCAAAATGTACTATCTGTTGGAATAAGAATCCTATAGACATTTTAACACATTGAAAACATAGCATTGGATAGATGTGAAGCAGTGACTTTTTTGACTTTTGTCTATTGACAGCCGCGTTGTGCATCGGACCGAAAGAAAAAAGGCGAATGGCTGCGCGCCAACTGCAGCGTTACGGCATCTTTCTTCGATCGGTTTTTC
Organism: Augochlora pura; assembly: GCF_028453695.1. Classification (NCBI taxonomy): domain Eukaryota; kingdom Metazoa; phylum Arthropoda; class Insecta; order Hymenoptera; family Halictidae; genus Augochlora; species Augochlora pura. The sequence continues at coordinate 13,824,068 of NC_135777.1, read as the reverse complement.
GCCACTTTTAATCTACATATGCTCCGACCGCCTCGTTTCTCTCTGCCCGGTACTCTCTCGACTGGATCCGCGGATTATCCGTTTACACGAGTAACTGCCGATTACGCTCGCCGTGAAAACTCTACCATAAACGTTCACGGTACACCGAGCTCGATTGTTTGTCCGTTTCGTCATTTCTCTGCGCGATTCCTGCGCTCCTCTACCCAAACCCATGCACCTCGACGATTACATCTGCTGCCGAAGTAAATCTCTAACTAAAGCTCCATACATTGGACAGAGAAAAATGTTGTATGCTCAAATATCAACACTTTGCAGTATAATATTCAATCTGGATAATATGCATTTCTTCTAATTCAAAATAAAACTTTAACTCTTCGATCATGAATATGTAAACGTTAAAGCAAAGCTTGACATATAATAAAATATATTTTCCTTTCTCGTACAGATTAGCGACAAACGCCTATTAATCAACGTAATCGCGAAGGAAATCATAGTTCAAGGGATTAACTACTTGCTATTATACAGTCATTGCAACTACCAATTCGTGATTACGTCCAGCGTTCTCCGATCGTTACGAATCGTCCGGAAACTGTAATCTGTTTCTCCCAAGGGAATTCATAAGCGCATAAACCGTAAACGCTGGATGTTTAATAGAAAAAAAACCGAGCAGCAACCGGAGCTCTACTTTCGACTCGATAACGCGTGTTGTATGATCGCGGCTGCGTGCCGAGCCTCTCGCTCCAGCGCACGAAATATCGGCGAAGGATTGAACCGGCAATCGGCACAGTTCCTTTACGTCATCCCTCCGTGCAACAACGAGGGCTTTCCCTTTCTTGCACTCGGCCGTCGGCTCTCGGCTCTCGGTCCGCGCGATCGCCGGCCCCGCCGATGATTCATCGAATCGTTATCACCTCGGCCGTCTCGCGAGATTCGTTAACGAGCCGCCGCCGCTCGACAGCGAATTCCATTTGCCTCGCTCAGTTTTTCCTACGCTTGTAAAACGTTCCGTGTCATCGTGGAATTTAACACCTGGAAACGCAAATCACTCGCTGTCGCTCTCGTTACGATCCTTTCGGTTTCTTTTTTCACGTTCGGATAGCTAATAGCTAATCATTAGGTACGCGCACGTTTCTCGAGTAGTTGCGTGAGTATGATTTCCTGATGCGCGTAATAAAAGATCAAAACACATTATCCAACGTACGCTTAAACAGTAGTCGTTTAACAGGATAAGTGCCGAAAATTCAAACGAAATCAAAGTAATGTAATACACGAATCCCAAGTCAGAAATTTGCCATAGGGAAGATTTATTTACCACGGGGAGAAACTCTAGTGACATACAGTTTGTTCGATAAAATTACAATGTAAATGAATTTGAAAATCTCGTCAAAAATTCGTATCACTCGTATGCAAACTGGCACGTTACTTAACGTGTTAACTCTTTGAGACAAATGTTCTTAGCTCTTGAAATATCCTTTTGTTTTGCTAACGAGACCAAAAGGGGAAACCAAAACGAAACGAAAACTGCAAATCAAAAGATTCTCTTACGCAAGTCCCCATCCCGTTGCCTATCACGGTAAGCCACAGAGCTATAGCGACTATTTAACCCTGTCCTTTTAGAAATGAAGAATTAGTCCAGAAGCGTTGCCCGCTTGAAATCGATTCGATGGAAACGTAGGATCGGTGAACAGCATAGGTATTCCGGCTAGCGTGTCGGACACGTGAGAGTGAGCACAGGTGACAGCGAGGTGACAGCGCGAGCGCGTACAGGCCGGACGAAAATGCATTGGGAGCCTATAAGTACGCGTGACACAATCGTTGGGGAATGTCGGTGTCGGAGGGCCCTAGGTCCTCTCAGGTCCCACTGTGTCCGCAATCCTGTTCGCGTTCGCATTTGCGTTCGCGCCAGATGCGATTTCTCGTAGAAACGTCACATCGCGTGCCCCCCGTCCTTCGCGACTGGCCGAGCGCGATAGAAACGAAAACAACCATGAAATTGCCTCCTGAATTCGTCCCGCTCCGCCTTCGGAGTTGCTTCATACGATTCAACCTCGAATTTTAAGTGGATCCGATCGGCGGACTCTTTGCGAGGCGTTTCCGGAGATTGCGAGACCGATCTTTCGCTGTATGCGTTGCGATTAGCCACTAGAGCGATCTGCCGGATCCCTGGACCTTGAATAGAATTGCGATCACAGAGATACGAGAACGCTGGAAGACTCGGCCGAAGTATGCGTGATTGTTTTTGAAATGCGTAAAACGATTTCGAAAGGATCGAGTAGCCTCGGGGATTGTGCCACCGATTTTCCACTGCGTTCCCCTGCGAGATCGACCGCGCATCGTACGAATCTAAAATTTGCATAAATCGAACGATTAATCATGCGAACTGCGTTCAGGCAAAAACAGAGGTAATTGAGTTGTTAATTCTTAACAGTCGCTCTGGAATCTTACGAAACTCGGAAATTTTATGTGTCGAGCGTAACAGAATCTCATTGGATTCACAAAGCTGAAACGAATTCAGTGAGAAACTCGATTTCTGCGAAAGCACCCTGAGCTGTTTTACTAATTGCACTGTATCTGTTATTAAATTTTGTACTTTGTTATGTCTATTTTGTTCTAGTTGAAAAATTCTAGTAGATCGCAAATAAATAATAATAGTAACAATACTAAATAATTGAACAATCGCTATGAAGTCTAAAACTATCGTTGCAGCATATTTTACAATAGGATTTTTATTAACCCTCGTAAACGATAATATTTCCTTTTGCATAATTTTGATTTCATTTCCCCTCACCTTCTTCGGGTACCGAAGTCTTTGTACCATGAATAAACGAATAAAGAAAAATAGCGACGACAGACGGAGAAGAATGATCGCAGAACCGATCGTAACATTGCGTTATTGTTTCCAAAACGCATAAAACGCGTTTCCGAAAGGCTCGACTCGGTTAAGCGTAGGCGAATGAATTTATGATAGGGGATCGTTCGACGAAAAGCCGAGTTTATTGTTCATCGGCGGGATAGTGGTCGCGGGCGAGAAAGCTGGGTCGATCGGGATCCGCGTTTCCGGTGTCGGACGCGCCATAAAACCGCGGGGATGCTCGTTGACGCGTTCCAGATGTTTTATTCCCTCCGCGGCCGCGATTCATTTACGCCTCCAGATTTTTCCGACTCGATCGGCCGTGTACGCGCGCATCGCTGAACTTTCCTGCGTGCACGCGGGAAAAACGCGTCGCTCTCGCCGACGAGAGCCGCTCCATGCCGGAGCGGAGCCGAGCCGAAGCCGGAGCCGACGCGACCAATGTCCACGATCGGAATGCTGCGCCACTACGGCCCGCTATATTTAGACACGCGAGTTTTAATTGAGTACGCGACAACCTATCGGACGCGTGTTCCGAGGTACCAGAGACAGCTGGAGGATCGAGGATAGAGAAATGCCGACGACGAGTTTGATGTCCCCCGCCGCGAGCGGAACGGTCGAAACGCGCTGGAGCCGAGCAGCTCGATAAACGGATCTGCATCGACGCGATCACGATCGAGGAAACCACGGAGGAATATTCAACGGACCTCCGAACGGCTACAATTAACTTTGATCTCACTGTCAACTGGACCACGGATTAGCAAATGGAGTGGCAAATCGGTCCCGCGGTTCCGACCCGATACCCGGTGATCCAGGTGATCCCTTCGATCAACAGATCGTTCGGATCCTTTACGGTTCGATCTGGATTTTAAGTGACTGTGGAAAAGTGCTGAGCTATAGAAATGCGGATTTGCGGACAATATCGCGTGGAATGCGATCAGACATTTTGTACAGTAGAATGGGCTGCGACACATTCACAGTCGTGACACTTTCACAAAGGAGCGAAATTCCGATAGAACCTTTGCGTCCATTTAAAACAATGCGAAAAAATTCATGGCCAACGTGCGTGCAAATAGTACTCACAGAAGAAGTCAACAAAATTGATAATACAATAAAAAATATTATAGAAAGCAGATCCAGTGTACTGGAAACGTCGTGGGGCTGCTTTGTGATACACGAGTGTATTCATTCTTTACGATAATGGCAAAGGCCTAGAAGCGACGCGAACTTTCTTCGTTGTTCGATGCTCGAATGCGTGATAACCCGGTTTAGATTTGCGTTATCTGGTCGCCGAATGAAAAGCGGGCGAGAATGCACTTAAAAATCGCGAGAGGAAAGAGACCGGACGAGCGGGTCGTCAATGTGGACGAGTACAAAGGGACACACTGAGTGCCGCGCGAGTTGTATAAAAGGGAGAAGCGTGAACACTCGGCCGAACGTAAATCCCGGCGAACAGATTTACTGTGACGGAAACACCGAGCGGTAGGATTAACTTTTAAGATATTACCGACAGCGTTAGACTGTCGAGTATTTAGGAGGATGCGGTGTTCGTGTCTCGGACAAACGACGAGGAAAGGGGATGGGTATAGAGGGACAGAGAGACGGAGAGAGGACAGTCATAATTCATAAATTATGCAATGGCGTGCTAACATGGTTGACCGGAGGGTAATTGACCCTTATTAAATAAAGTGGTATGACCCTGACACAACCAGGAACCACGGTCAGCCCTACGTGCTCGATGCAATGTAATTCAATAGCGCTCTTCCTTGAGATTACAGTCGAAAACGTGAGCCCGAAATGTTTCGAATCCATGCGAGTCCGTTCGATAAGGTTTCTCGATCAATATCGCCTAGCGAGCGAGAGAGAAAGAGAGAGAGAGAGAGAGAGAGAGAGAGAGAGAGACGGGGTTAGCCTACCCCCCGGGGTTAGGATAGGTGTGCAGCTTGGCCCTCGCGTAATCTAGGTGTTTGCCAGGCCGCGTCTCGTATAGTCGTGTCCTTGCATAATCGAACTGTTCCTAGAAAAGAACCTAGATTCCTAACGATCCCCGACACCGTCCGAGCCGCGACGCGAAAAATTTCACTAATGGAGAGACACCGAGGAAAAATCACCGCACACCTATAAGAACAATGAACGCGTGGGTCGGACTTATCGAGTTGTCACACCTCGGGAAAGAATGCGTAACTGAAAACCGCAGAAGCGAGCGACGACCCTAAATTTCTGAAATCGACCCGTCACCAGGCGTCCTTCGAAGCGCAATAAAACGGCGGGAGAAGATCGTAGATTGAATTATAAGTTATAATGAAGATGCCTTCAGCTTAGAAATTTACGTTGGTTTCAGGCGTGAATCGAATTGTTTAAGCGCTGTTCAGACGTTTAGACGTGAAAATCTGTAAAACTTTTCAAGAGGAAAGGACTATTTTGACTTCGATGTTTGCTTGTAGTAGACAGACTCTACAGAAAAGAAGCAACTCGAAGAGGTAAAAGTAGAAGATAATTCCGGATAATTCCAGCGGCCCATGGATCGATAAGTTTTCTGTTCGGATTAATTGCAAGTAGTAGTTATTCCAGTAAATTTTCAACGCGAATACGCTGCTGGCCTGAAAAACCGGGCTGTACTCGGACAGCGCAATTAAACGGGAGTTTCTCCGAATGCGTGTCAGCCTGATTTTCATGGGATCGCGGAAACATTATTCGAACGATAGGAACGGTTCACCGAGGCGATCTCCCGGATGAAAAGGCTTCTGTTCCCTCTGTTACGCGAGAAGCTTTTTCTTCGAGTGTCTCCCACGGCTCTTGTTCGCCGACAGCCTTAGTCGGCACGCGCGCTCGTTCATTCCACTTCCCCCGAATGCATCCGCGCTCGATGATCACCAAAAAGGGAAAACCCGGTGGTCGGATGTAAATCAGGCCGAATGGCCGTTGGCGATGTCACGTGGTCCAATCCCGGCCGCGAAACAGCCGCCACCGGGAGATCTCAAAGTATTGTTTCGCGCGTTACGCCGCCGCGACCCCGATTTCTCTATTACAGGCGAGCGAAAGACCGGAGACCGAACGAGGTTCCACGGCTAAATAATCAGCGAAGCCGAAGGACACCCGAACGTCTAGATCCGGCTGCTCCCGCAGCACCCTCGAATTCCTTGGATCCTCGACACGTGTTCAGCCTTGATCGGGAACCGTGCGAGGACCAGCGCTGCATTGTCCTGCACTTGTCGCTGGAATCTCACCCTCGCCACGCAATGCTCATTAATTAACTATTACGCGAGTCCTCGGCCCTCCAGTCACGTCTCCTCGAAGACCCGCTCTCGGCAATGGAACCTGCGCGAAGCACGGATTAGGTCTGCTTCGAAGGTGCCTCAAATTGATCCTCCGTGTTTTTCTTTTAGTGTAATTTGGATTACGGATCTTTATACAAAATGAAAATGCAATTCGGTTTCATTCTTAAATAATATGAAGAAGATGAAATCGAGGCATTAACTGTTTTAGTCTCTTTTAACACTTTGACAGTGGAATTATAAAAATCGATTCGACGTGGTCGTCGAATTCGACTTAATCATAAGTTTTACCGTAATTGAATTATTAAAAAAGGGAGTATTATAATTAAATTATTGACACTTCGACTACCGTATCACCCATATGTGAATGATAGAATTATTTAATATTTAATTTATAAAAATGAATATTTTGCTGATCCATTATCATATTCTAATTTTATTAAAATTGGCAAGAGTTAAGAATAATGGCTATATAATAATAACATAACCCTACTTTACAATTTTAAATTAATTAAATAAATTACTTTAATTTCGCCGAATTTCCGACAATACTGTTTTGGAATTGATCTACTCATTTTACCATAAATACATGAAATTCGCGCTATAGAGGCAAAATAAAAATTGACTATTATCGATATTCTATGATAACATTTACTTCGACACAGAAGAATACAATTGTATTCCGATTTCAGAGAAACGTATAATCGTTCAGACTGGTATCGTGGTCAGCGACATGCGATCCCGAGGACCTGAATGATTGTAAAACAAGAAAGAAGTGGGTCATCTTGTCCGGTTCTCTTAGTGTCGCAGAGATCAAGTAGTCAGGAATCTCGGGCGGTCTTGGAAAAAGGAGATCCTGCGTTAAGGAAAAACGGCTTTTCCGGAGGAATACGCTCGTCCACACACAGAGCCGTTCAAGGCCGGCCGACAATTATTCGAATTCCACTCCCTCGGCGAGGCGATTCGTCCCTCAGGACTTGCTGTCTGGGCGAGCCGCGGCTAGGCCAGCCTTGCCAGGACGAAAAGGATCGAAGGGTGCAGCCTAGATAAGGTCCGCCGAGGGCGTGGTTGATTATACTCTCGGCTATACGCTATATGTATACACGCTGAACAACGTGTTCACCGTCTCGTGGCCTGACACCCTATCTCGAAAGTTCCGATCCAATTAATCGCGCCCGAAACCCGATACTTATTGGAAAACGTTTAGGTGCGCGCGGTACACGCGACGTTTGTCGGTCCACCTCCTTAAGGAACTGAAATTTTCGCCTCCGCGACCATGATTTTCGCGATAACGGCGTCGTAAACGTCACTGCGACTCGCAGTGCTAGATCGTTCGCGATGACTAAGAAACGTTGACGACGTTACTCCGGCTATCAGTTGACATTGCGATTTTTGAGGGAGAATATATCGCGATGGCGCGACGTGTCTCGTTTTCCCCAAATCGCGGGCACTGGGAAGTGCGCGCGGTCAGCCGAGCCTAGACGGCCGAAGAAAAGACTGTAAAACGAATCAGTGGACCATGAAATTATAAATGAGTCGAACAATACGACCGGTCATTCAATTCGCTTCGAATCCCACGAGCGAACGGGAAACGCGGGCTTACGTTACCCGGTGTGAGCAATTAAAGTGTTGCCGATCGTTAATGGACTGTATAATGAACTGCCGTTTGCAAAATTTCAGGCTATTTTCCTGCGATATTGATAAGAAAATTATGTAGCTGATTTTACGCACTTCCGGTGCCAGATTCTTATCGTTATTGCGATCATAAGAAACATTCTCTCACGCTATCTTTCACGTTGAGTTCTAAAAAAGTTATTGCGTTTTAAAAGGTGTCCGAACGTTAGTAGAAGATAGTGTAAATAATATTGTACACTGACGAAACAGATTCTCTTAAAAGCCCATGAATATTTCCAAATGCTTAGGTATTTTCATTTAGGCTAACTTTCACTTAGGTGTTTACATAAAATGTCCAACTTATCGAATTACCATTTCATTGCCGACCTCTCCTTTCATAGGCACGTTACAATTATTTCCAGTACCGCACTAGAGCTAAGGAAATTTGCTCAATGATCGCCAGACTAACCGTAAATAATCCTCAGAAGAAAAATTTACATAGAGATTCGAGGTTTAATCGGCCGTAATGGTTACACAATGTTGTTGGCCGACGTTCGATCGACGAAAAAACTGCGATAACGGTCCTCGATACGCGATGAAGACAAGAGATATCGCATGGCTGATGATAATTACCGATGCATTATCGACCGGATAACGCCACGCAGAATTTACAGGATCGCCGTGCGTACGCTGTCGATGCACGAATTAACTGCGAGCACCGCGATGAAAAGATACCTCCGGCTCTCTCTTTCTCTCTCTCTCTCTCTCTCTCTCTCTCTCTCTCTCTCTCTCTCCGATAAGCCAACAGTGCCGCGTATTTGCAACACGTTCGAATGCATTAGCCGGCCACTCCTGAAACGCGACAGTCATCCATCTTGCCCGTTTATGAACGCGTCTCGTGGGATTGTCGTTGTCGCGAAGCCGACGACGTAACTCGGCGTCGCATTATGATTCCTCCACGAACGTTAGATAAGCATCCCGAGGGAGTCACGCGACTCCCGATGGGTCCCGAGTGCCGACAGGCACGCAAACGATACCTCGAAAACGACTTTCGAATTTCCGCAACACGACGTTGTTCCTTAACCCTTCGTTTTTTAACCTCTAAGGGAGCTTGTTAAATCGGCTTGAGAAACGCGACAGCTCGATCGATATGCCCTACACGAAATTTTCATTCAACCACCATGTTACAATTTATTTCGAAATCATTCCTATCGAATCGCTAGAGGGAAATCGAACTCGGGAAGAAGTCGAAAAGAATGGAGAAACCTTGTTGTTCGATGCCCCGTTTTCCAGAAAAATAAGCTCGGGGCTCGCGAGGCGCGCCTGATCTCGAAGACGTGTCTACTGGCGTGCCTGTTCGTGGTTTACCGTTTCTACTTCGCGCCTGATTTAATACACAGATGTTACAGATATCGACTGACGTGTCTGATCTCGACTTACGATTTCCACTTCTCGTCCACGCTAACTCACTCGCGTTTTACGATTCTTTTATATTTCCTACTTCGACGTAGTTATACGCGTAGATAAACCCTTGTCTAAAAACTTCGTGCAAGCTTTCAAGCGAGAGTACCGACGCGATTCAGTCCCACGTACGCGCATACCGAAAATAAAACAATAACTTCGAAGAAGTCGCGGGGCATTTTCCCGTACCAGGATCGCTTCCATCTTCCCTGCGGCAGTTCTCACCCGCGGCACTCCGAGAAAATTATTAACGGTATAAATCGCCGTGAAACGCCGGCAAAAAAACGAACGCCGTCGATTGGAAGACAGAGGGAGCCGGGCCCGAGAGGTTGTTTTATTACCGGCAATTACTTCGGTCGATCGTCGCCGCTAATTGAAATCTGTTCGATAACGGGTACACGTGTAGCCACCCACAGAAGTCCCACAGATGCCGGAGCCCGTCGCGTCGATTCTCCTTCGTCCTCTCTGTCTCCGCTGGCTGCCTTCTAATACATCAGCGACCTCGCCGCGAAACAAGCCGAATGCTCCGGGAAATTCTATTATCGCGACGCTTTGCCGTCCGCGGAACGGCAACAGGATCGCAATCAAGCCCACGCCATCGGCCGTTTTAACGGTAGGACTTCAATGGGCCAGTCGCGGATCATCGATTCGAGACGCTTTATAGCATTCAGCTGCTCTGCATATGGAATCTCCGATTGCCGGGCACATACAAATCCCTGTGATTAACTCCGGCGCACAATAATCTGATCGAACAGCTCAAGGTATTGTCGCGTCCAGGCCTCTTTACCACGGATGCTTTTAATCGAACCGTTCGCTATGTATGTTTTTCAACGGGACGACCCAGTAAGTATAATATTAGGTCAATGCATATGAATTGTCGGATTTGTAAATGAATTGTATAAATTTCATATCTTCTTTTGCTAGATTTTTATTTAATCAAAATATTTTTCTCACGAATGAATAAACGGCTTATAAAAATTATAATAATATCCACAGAATTCAAGCACTTACTAAGCTCCAAATAAACTCAAAATAAGTGTCAAAAATACAAAATTTTTTAAAAATTCGTTTTGACAATCTACGACAAGACTGCGAAAGGGTTTAGATAACAACAGAATTTGAGAGCGAGAAAAATATTTATAAATAATGAAAATCTGACATTCCAAATGCACCGACCGAATACAAATGCATGTTGATTACGGTGTGCACATTTAGAAAGAATTCATTTCGTTTACTCGGTAGAAATAACTCAGAGCTCAACATTTAACCCCGAGCTCAATATTTACAGCCGTTGATTGCAACAGCCGACAGCCAAGGACTCGTCCCGTTGCAAGGATTATACAAATTAATGTATTCTTGTGAAAAACCGTAGAATGCACCCTCAGGATCCGCGCAAGAGCTGAATCAGTGTTTCCATCATCGAGCAACTCGGCGATCGCGTGTCTCCGTCGAATGCCGTAATAATTGATGCCGAAACCGCAGAGATTCCCGTCGACGAGTCCCGCAGCAAGATCGACGATCGTATATCTCGCTCGATCCGCTCGAACGCGACGATTCTCTAGTCTACACAACCGGTAACCATGTTGGTCGTCCGAGGACTCGTTTAACCGTAAATGAAAACACGACGCCGCAACATTGGCACGATTCCTCTGGTATACAAGACGCGCAACACTATGCAGCCCCCCTCGACCCCCCCCCCCCCCCCCCCCCTCTTCGGCGGCGTTTCGAAACGACGAATCGGATCCGCGTCGATACACGTTCGATCAGAATTCGCCACCAAAAATGGACAGCGGCGTAGATCGTAAAACCGCCGCGCGGCGGCGGCGGCGGCGGCAACGGTCTTTGGTGAACGACTATTCTCGCCGCGGCGGAGTTATTGGTCGTCGTACGGGATTATTGACGGTAATCGTCAAATTAAAAGATCGCGCAAGAGGATCGGCAGCCGCCAAGGTTAGATAACGCGACGTCTCTAGCACGCCCGCGACCGACCCGTTCCGGTTTACGACCCGCGCCGGTTCGGACCCGGCGAATGATAATAATTGATCTAATTGCGGCAAATGAGCCGTTTGTTTAAATACGCCGCGCGGCCCGCGATCTGCGGCCGTCTACTTGCGAAATAAGATTAATAGCACCCTGTCCTCCGCGGAGACCGGTGATCGATCGCGCATTTTACGACCGCAATTTCGTGAGGCAACAATAGCCCTTTCTTTTTAACGAGCGAGCCTAGAAACCGATTCGGACGCGGAATCGATTCCCGAACCTGAAAACGCGCTCAGCTGCATTTCGAGTTGCAGAAACGTCGGGCGACTGCGAAAACGCTGCCAAATACAATCGTCGCACTTTCGTCTATTTTTTTTTAACTGTATCCTCGAATTTTCCAAGTTCTTGACAGTGCGGAAAACTACTCGGATCACTCAGGGTCAATTCTCGTTTCTTGCAGTCGCTATAGAAAAACATATCACGCAACGATCCTCGGACCAATTCCTAGGATTGCAATTTTCGAATCGTACTTTGAGATCTTCTAATTTGAACAAATTCATGAACATATTTATACGAAACGAAGCGCATTTTGCGCGCGAAACCTTGAAGTTTAATTAGAAAACATCCCACATTAGAGGACAAGATTTCAGACTGTTCCAAATTAATTCCTTCGAAGCGAGCGTATAACAGATCGGAGAACTTGAGTGTGCAAAACGCGGACGAAGATTAGAATCGGCTGTATTTTCCAAAATTTTAATGCAAACAATTTTACGGGTATCTAGGTGAAACAGAGCGCGGCTTGCTCGTAAAATTTCCAAGTTTCTTGTAAAAAAGAAATCCTACATGCGAAAACGCGATTCCTGAGTCGTCCGGGATACATTTTTTTGCCGAACGCCTGACAAATCCGAGAACACGGGTGTACGAAGTGCGATCGGAATGGCCCATAAACGGAGAGCAGACAAACGAAGTCCCGACGCGGCGTGCCGGTCGCGTAACGATCGTCGGATCCCTCTGGCTCGATCTTTAATTTCAGTCACGTAGCTGTCGGCGCTCGGTCGCAAGCACACGGCCGCGGTCCGGTCTCGTGAAAGTCCTCTCGAGGTAACGCGAAACTGAAGTTCGATCGTGGAAAAAAGGAAAACGAACACGAACGAGGGAGCCGTGGAAAGGAAAAAGGAGCCCCGGCGAATGGGTTTCCGCAGCTTTCACTCGGACTTTAAAGATAGAGGCGGCCAGCCTTCGAGCGTGGCCGCACGCGCGACTGGTTTATTGCATCTTAATAACGGGAGACCTTGCTGGCCGGCTTGATCGAGTCGTCTAAGCGAAATATTGAAACGAGATCCTTCGCCGCGCCAATTTAATTAGCGGCCACGCCGACCAGCTAGCAACAATCGCGTATCCGCTGCGATATGCCCGCAAGCCGGAACCGTCGAATTCTCGGAAACGGAAATCGAGAGAAAAATCGAACAGGCCAGGCAATTCAACGATCTACTATGAATCAGCTCGACCTTTCGTTCATTAGATCTTCTTCGAAATTTTACGTCGCGTGATGCAATTAAATCGTCGATTTTCCTTATCGTTTGTACTTAAGCTGACTATTATCGTTTTCCATTTTGTTATCTCATTAGGACATCATGCTCAAATTTAATGAAACATAATCGAACCTTCGAATCCATAATTCTATGATACAGTACTTTAAAAACACGATTAGAGCATTTTATAAGATGATGAAAAAATAGCGGTAATTATCTTGTACCATTTAAGTCGATTAAAACAATCGGTTTCTACATTTCTTTTATTTCTGAAATTATCAATATTCTAAAGACGCTTTCTAGAAAAAAATATCAGCGTCTAAATAAATTCAGCCTTATCAGTCACTTTTAGTACTCGATAGATTCAGTATTAATTCTTAATTCGTCTTGGTAAAACCGAATGCGATTTTTATCTTCCCTAGTTTTACGAATTAATCCGCGAAGATGCGCAGTGAAAACGTCGCACACGATGAACAGTGTTTTTTCAAGAGGATCCTCGAAAGATGTTTGTTTATTGAGTCACCGGGCCTTTTCGCTTCCTCGTCGATTAACGTCTTTTGAAAACATCGCGATAGGTGGAGGAGGTTTAAACAAATTTTCTGCGGTTGGCTGAAAGATCGACGAAGCGATCGAGAGGCTCAAAAGTCGCAGCTCTCGAGCCGACAGAACGACGAGCGACGGCGAAAAGCGCGAGAAATCGCGGGGCGATCGCATTATGAGATTGCACGGCGTTCGTCAACGCTATTTATATCGGTTACGCCAACTTCCTCCCCAGGGGCCTAAGGGTAACGTTATCGTCCAACCGGTCTGCGTAAATAGCATTTCGGAGACATTGGACTAGGCCTTCCTCCGCCTTTTTTCTTCTACTTCGCATCCGAGACACGTCGCATCCTCGTTTTACGCGCGGCTCGCAAATTCCACCACCTGTACTAGCGAAACCTTAATCCGCGACCGACGCTACGCGCCAGTCTCCATCCGTTTACACGTTGGGAGAATTTTTGCAACGTGTAATTAACCTTGTGGAAACACCGCTTGATCCGACGGATGCATGAGAGATTTTGTACGTACGATAATCACGCGGGAATCTCACGAAGTTGGATTTCAGAGCAGAGTTCTTCGAATGCTTTGGTATTGTAGCGCGTCCTACATTACAAGCATTGTTTCTTTATGTACGTCTCAATTGTCCATCCAGCAAAGAAGCCTTCGACTTTCGTGAGCAGGTAGTTCCCGGCACGAGGAAGCGGAACGGCGGCGGCTTGAACTTGGTAATCAAATGAAGTGAGCTTCGAAGAAGGCTTAGAAATTCATAAATCCTACGCCTGCTGGAATCAAGTGGAACGTTAAGGGGTTCAAAGTCGAGGATCTAGCGTGTCGGGCAGCTCGAATCAACCTCCGCCTCGATGGAGTCGCGTTGCCATAGGCTGGCACAGGTATCACGTTACCTCGGTGCACCGGCCTCGGTGTTAAGACACCTAATTGCACGTTATGTTCGACGCGCACGTACGCGCGCGGCACGCAAACGCACGCATGTCCCTTGCCGAATGCTGGCACGCCAGCAATAGTAAACACGTAGAACTATGGAAATAAATATACAAAAAGGAGGAACGGTACGATGGCGGTCTTGATTCCTTTTTCATCCTACTTATATTGGTCAATTAACGGTATATTATCATGCGAATGACTACAGCCTCAATAGTACAGTGACTACTCCTCGAGGCTTTATAGATCCTGCAGATCGATCCTGATGGGAATGCGAAGGTAGAACAATGGAGGACACAGATAGAAGATCATCAATCGTTGGGAAATGTATGCGGAGCCTTTTGAAAATGATATTAATTAAATCGACGACGCTCGGAAGCACGTGGTGAGTGTGTCACGCGAGAGACCGACGTTTTACATGCGCCAACCTAATATTAATGTTCTCCAGATGACCAGCAAGAGAGACGGGAAAGTGAGTGAACCCGGTCTGCGGTGACGGACCAGTGTATTCGTGTTTCCCTTATCTTCATCGTTCTTGTTGTCATTGTCGTCTACCGACTCTCTCCTTTCCCAAGAGTGTCCGCGGAAGGAGGCGGGTTTCGACGTCCGCGGTACGACCAATTACATTACGAATCGTCTCTCGTGTCTAAAGGGGGCTTGACGGGATAGAATTAGCGTCGAGTAAAGATTCAAGATTACTTTCCACGAACTTTAAACCTACGATCTCCTCAAGCTTTCCGTCTTCTTTACCATGAACAGCTATTTTTCTGGGTTCTCCGTTAACCGCAGGTAGAGGCTCGTTTTTGGCGAACCGTTTTGTGGTCATCGTGGAAAAGTTATATGGAGAAAGGCGACACGGAAGCCACGGCTCTACCAAGTTCACCGCGAGGAGGATCGACACGCGAGGTTGCACGGTATAAATCCAGCCGCGATCGATGTCCTCTTGGTAACGAGACCCGAGGACATTCCGTTTTGTCAAATGGAGTACATCCTGGTTTAAAAACCGTATCGAGGACTATTCTAACTCGGGAACAGGTTCATAGACACAATTTAGGTGTATAAGTCGATCTTCGCGTGTCGATGATCCCGAAAGGTGCCCGATGATGGGATGTGGAAGTTCGAATCGGAGCTGCGGACACCAAAGTTTAAAGTTCGTCGGTGTAAAACAACCCGCACGGTTTTTTCGCAGGAAAGTGATCGCTTATCGCGACACTTGAGAAGATCCCAAGAAAATCGGTGTGACTTGCCAGTGGATTCGATCGATATTGGTGTTTGCCCGAAAAAAAGTGAGTAGCTTCCGCGAGGACGAGCCGCATTGCGGAACGGGACAGGGAAATGTGTTTGCCGTGGGAAACCTGCTATCGGGGCCACGGTTAGGATGGGATAAGATAGAATATGACAGGATAGGCGCAATCAAGCACCGAGACAACGTTAGACACTATAGGATCGGTCGCTTCTGCGAGAAGTAACGACCCCGTCCAAGGCCGACTTATGTACTGGGTTACGCGGGCCAAGGTCGACACGATTACGTGTACACATGTCAAACGATGCTTTTTTAACCAGTCTCCGTTGTCTCGATTTACGTAGCCGAGCGGCGATAACCTTATAAATCGGGACGCGTAAACCAACTGTCAGCGTTGTCTTATTTTCCACCGACAGCTAAATAGAACGGATCTCGAAACCTGCCTCTCAATCGTCTGTGGAACATATTACTAAAGTATAACATAAAATTGTCCCATGAAGACGAAATTAGTGGATTCGAAATTAGAAAATTAGAATTGATTACTTAGAAATCCTAATAGCAATCTACTTCTTCTTGCTTCTTATCTGAGCAAGTATGTACTTCTTTTACTCGTTTATCACATTTTATGTAACAACTATGTGACCCGAAAGAAATTTTTGTTCTGGTTGACCACGTAAGAACGAATTGCAAAGATTCCTGTTCTCCAAAATTGCTCAAGCTTCCTTAACAAGCAATAACAACCCTTCCACAATATTATATGAGGAAAAGTAATGTTGTAAAACATAATATATGCAATGTAGAACATAAATATGAGAAATGGTATGGTTTTGTAGAGAAGTACTGTAGAATATATTGTGCGATACAAATTCGCACATGGATATCGACTAAAGTCTACAGCAGGTAGAATTGTGTAATTGAATGGAAGTTGAATAGACAGATTGCAAAACTCACTTTTACGTCGAAAGCGTCGGTGGGCATCCGCTGTACGCCGTTCATCTTCGATGGAACTGTCACTCCCGCGAGTCTTGTCACTTATTTTTCACAGCCTCTTCTCCGTCCCGCCGCCGATCGCTCGGTTCCCGACAGGCCTCGGACGCGGGGGTGGCACGCACAGACGTCGAGCACGTCCCACGGACACGTGAAAATCGTTTGATAAACCGGGCCCCGAGAGCAGCTAGGAGCCGCTTCGACGCATCCTCGTCCACGTCCGCGCGACAACTGGAAATGACTCGCGTGCGTCTTTCGATCCCTCGAATTCGATCGGGAGGTCGTGCACGTGTTCGCACCTTGCTCCCAGCTCCGAACGATCGAGCTTCGATCTCATTCGACCCGACCAAAACAGCATAAAACAACCCGAGTGTTATTGGGGCTGCCTGTCAGCTAGGGAGATTTTCCGGGCCTGGAAAGCAATCACAACACGTGGCGGGATTAACGATTTCCTCAGGTGTTTATAGCAGTCTTCGGAAACCGGCTGGACCAACCCCTAAGTGGATTATCGCATTTATCGCTTCATTTAACGATTCAGAAATATCAGCAATAACCCCTTGACATAAAAATACGTGTGAAATACATCTTGTGTTTCTAATACCACTGTACACATTGACGTGAAACACGGTGTAATATTATTGGCGTATATCGCCCGCAACAGGTCAGTAATCATTCCAGCAACAAGCCTTTTTAGAATTTTTATGATTCCACAAATTCAAGTATGTCAAGTGATTAAGTGTTAAACAGTATACCTATCGCGTCTGTGCGGCTGTAAACTTATCGTAAACGGTTAAACTAATTTTGGAAGAAGAAACACGAAGATCTCGTCCGAGATTTTGCAGTATCGTCGACCATCGAATACCGCGATCGCGCCGAAAGCACCGGAACGAATCGTAGAAGCCGCGCGAGGCCGCGAGATAATGATACGGCACCGAGGCGAGGTTCGTCAAGGTTCCCGATCCTTGATCGATCGCGAGCGATCTCAAGGTCCTTTCGAGCACTGATTATCGATTCCCGAGCGAGCGAGCTTGAATTCGATACGCTGTGGATCCGGTGGCATCGCGTCGACGACGACATACGAGAACCAACTAACGTTCACTGGCACTCGACGGGCATGCACGCGCGCAACCGCTTCGTGGAGAACCACGCTTCTGCGATAACAGATTTGAACACTATGTTTCGCGCTTGCGCTCACGCTGCCACCCTGAAACACGTGGTATCCTTCATAATACCTGCCCCCTCTCCTAATCCACAGATCCTGACCGATTCGTTCGCGTTACAAGCTGATCCTGCCAGCTAGTACTGTACGGTAGATTCTGGTTATTTTAGTCATATTAGGATTAGCGTCATTTTGTTTGAGTTTGTCCTAATTATACAAGGAAGAACATAACAGTTTGATCAAACTCAGCACTTTCAATCTCGCCGCAAATAAACAAAATCGACTGGGGCTCGAATGCACACCATGTGCTCCTTCGCTATAGAGCATGTATTACAAAGCTTTTGCAGTGTTTATAACAATCGTACGTGGTACAACCGGTGAAGCAAGACTGCTCGAATCGCAGATATTCAGCCCTCGCGGAACACCGGTTCACACGGATAGATTTCCATGCAAGACGGATGCTAGAAAGGACTCCGGGGACCGAAAGATACCACGAGCAGATACCGCGGCAGCCAGCTACTCGAAAAGTCGACGTGTTCCATGTCCGAGGGGGAGTAGAAACAGGTTTAAGAGCGTAGTTGACCGCGTCGCCTTTTAAATCGGTCATCCGTCTAACCGGGTAGAAATCACGGGTCGATTCAAAATCAGAGACACTCTCTGAGGCAGTGTCGGGGGACGGTTGATGAAGCCTCACCGGTGAGCAAGCATGTGCGCCGGAGGATCAACCGTGGAACCGGTAAATTGAAACGGGCCAACTAATTACCGGTAAGCGGATGAGGCTCGAGCTAGGATCCCGCGACACCTTCGGACCAGGCGGACACGTTGCACTCGCGACTCGTGGCAGATAATAGGTCGCGGATTGGCACATGGCAAGCATGTCCACGCCGCAGGATTCTACGTTAGCAGCCGGCGTTCGGGCGCTCCGCGTCGCGACTGCCGCCGCCGCTAAAAAACCATACGATGACCTCATCACACCAACTCTGTTCTCCTGCCCATGTCACCGCTACTAGCCGGCCAGAAAACATCGTTACCTGCCGTCGACTCCTGGAGCTAGGCCATTCGTGACGTCCACCGCTCCTCCGAGTCTCTATTTTAACAATAACAATGATAAAAGTATAGTAACGACATGAATAAGGAGAAAGTAATGACTATACAGCAGATTTTCATGCAAATACACAGTTCCAAAGATTTTACCGACTAGAAGATATTGCAAAAGAGTTAAAAATCTTAATTGATTTTTTTAAACATTTTTCTAGGACTAGGATTTTTACGAATGCATGAAATTCGTAGGTTAGGAATAAGTTTGAACACTTGCAGCGTTGTCAGGGACTTTCTAAATGAGCGGCGGTTTTTATGGAACTTAGCTGAGCAGTGGGTTTGAGCTCATTAGAGATGAGGATAGTAGGACTCCTAAAAGAAAATAAACTGTGTTCATAATATTAATGATGATAATAATATATTCCTATTCCACAGTTTCGTTCGAAAGTGTAAAAAATTAAGTATGTATATTTATGACTTTTTAATAATAAAATAATATAATAATATTGTATCTTAAATATTTCAATTTTAATTATTAATTATTCTTTACTACAAATATTTCCTAAATTTTCTCCAAAATAGTATATAAAAATCCTTTCTTATTAAATCTAATTCTATTAATTATAAACTAATTGTATAGTTACTGCTGTTGCTGCAATACCTGTTTCTTACATACCCAAAATAATTATGAAATCTAAAAAAGACAGGAAATGGAAGACTATATGGACAGTGACATTAATGGTGTTTTAATAATTAAAAAGGGGATACCTTAAGGATGATACAGGCCATTATAAATGAGCGCAGTGGAACCTTCTTCAGCAAAAAGATCAACTGAAAGAAGGAAAACAATATTGACAATGAACGGAAGATATCCTATACGATTTAATTTAAAAAATTATGATGAATTCGTTTCGGAACTATTAAGAAGCGTACCTGGCTGGACCGAAGAATATCAAGCAAACGAGAATAATGGCGGATATGTAGCGACGATTTGAAAAATGCGCGCCTCTTGCATCGCATCTGTATGCTTTTACAACGCTGCAATGCATAAATATCCACAGTAATAAATTAATTCTACTTAAAACTACAAAGTTTAGATATTCAAAAAACATATACGCAACAATATTTATATTAATATTATATTATTCATACTTATGAAGCGATAAAAACAATGTCAAAATCCTAACCACGAAAATGGTTAAGAAACCGGTAAATTTTAAACATTAAAATTTTGTTACCTATCCTTATTAACAATGCGCTATCTTGTAAAAAGGCGTTGTTTACGTATTAATGAAGATATTTACTCATTAATTTATTTAAATTAATCGATATTTCTATTTCCATTATTCCATCAACACGGAATCATTATGTCGCACAAGTTATATATATCCGACTGAAGTGGGCTGAAGTGGGAAACGGTCTGAACAGTGAACAGTATGGTAACAACACGTGTGTAAGAGTTATCGTATGTGATGTGACGTATTCGTTACGTATCTGAATTTTAAAAAATATTACTAACAATATCCAATATGATTCTCCGTTACGATGATATCTACATAGTAACATTGGTGTAATCTAACATAAATCATTTTCATTTTATCAAATACACGGTTATAATACACGTTTAAGGTTAAGTGTGATGCTCTTTGCTAAAAGTTTGTAACAGTGATTTACGAGAGCCATTACATTGAAAATATATAATTTAATACAAAAACAACATCTTTAGTGACAACTCATCGAATCTCTTTATTATTGTCAACAATGGCTTCTGATAAGAACGATTCTGTCAATTCAAACCACACACTTCCAACGAACGTGAAGATCAAAGTTGAACCAGGGACGTCGATGCCTGCTTCTATAAGAAATATTAAAATCGAACCTGGTCTGTCGTCTACAACGAGACTCACTTCGTTCCGTCTACCAAGAGACCTAACTTTAGGAGGAAATATAAAACTTGAAAAATCTAAAAAAGTGTACACACCAAATTTAAATGCTCAGAGAACAAAAAAGAAAGAGTAAGTTATAAGAATAACAAGTAAAGTTAAAATTATAATAACTAATGAAATGTCAATGATTCCATAGTGATCCTGGATCAGGTGATTCTGCAAAACCAGGGAGGGGTAAAGGTATTGTTCGAGGACGTGGTAGAGGTGGCAAAAATGATAGAGGCCGTGGAAGAGCTAGCAACTTAATACAAGTATATTAGAAGATCATGTTTTATAATATATGCACATATATACTTTATTTTATGTAAGCTTTGATGTTTTAGTCTAGTGGTATTTGGTCTACTGGAATAAATAGCACACCTGGTAAACGTAGCAGCAGTGGTGGTGGTGGTGGTGGTGGTGGAGGCTATGGGGACAGTGACAGAAGCTCTCAAACAGCCTTAGAAAAACCAAAATTAGATTTAAATCGTACCATTGACAAAGCTGAGGAAGAAGAGAAATTAAAATTGTTATTGAGAGATGATTTCATTGATTCTGGAGAACCTGAAGATACTGATAATGGACCCGTTACCTTGCCAATGCTCAAAGGTATATTTACTTATTTTTATAATGAGCGAGTACAGTAGGATACATCACTTTTTTATTACAGCAAAACTACAGAAAATAGAAATTAAACAGGAGATAAGTAGTGAAGAAGAATTAAATACAAAACCAATTATATCAGAGAATGGAGAAGGTAATTATGCTATTACTTTTACTCAGAACAATATTATATTGTTACTATTTTTATTTTTAGTATTATCACCTAAACAGGAAGTTAAAGTCAAGGTCCCTAAACCGGATATAAAACAGGAAGAAGACCTGGATAGTATTTCGCAGGTTATCGAAAACAAGACGAATTCGTACATTCTAATACAGGTTGATACATGGTTATTTGAAATTAATTATAGTTGTGGTTGCGATTACAATAAACAGTCTGTAGTTTCCAGATTGTTTACCTGGTTTTGTTGGAAGTGCTGAAGACACCAGAACTACTCGTCCAAATGCATCAACCCAAGATAAAGAAAATGGAACTACTTCGGACACAGACTTTTGTACTTTGAATTCCTTAAAGCCTGGTATTCTAGGGAAATTACAAATTTTAGAGTCAGGAAAAACTCGATTAGTCTTGGGGGAGAACAGTTTGATCGTAGACCTGGGATCGCGGGTTAGTTTTCGACAGGTATGTTATTAAAAATAATTTGAACACAATTTTTACAGTCCCTATAATTATACTTTTTCCCAGGATCTGATCGCTGCGAAAGTAGATACCGAAAAATTAACTGGGGATTTAATAAATCTTGGACCAGTTAGTAACACGCTTGTCTGTTCCCCTGATTGGGAATCTATGTTGGCATAGATGTAAATATATTTTTCTTATTGTAAAAAGTCATGTCATGAGTCAATTCATTTATACAACATTTAAAATATAACACATCTAAAAAATATGTTAAATAATACCCACAGTAAAATAGAGGTTGCGGCATCAAATTCCTGTAAGATACAATTTTCTTCAAGACGTAATTTATTGTTTTTTTTTTTTTTTTTTAATATAGATAAGCTGATTAAAACTTATTTTTACACAAATTAGATTTACTAACTAAATCCATCGCACTATACAATGAACAGTAATTCACAAAAATTAACTTCTGAACTAACGGTGATACCTCTTTTATTTGTATCAACGTCTTGAAAAATGTAAAAATCGTACATTAAAGTGGCACAAGAAATTACTGTCCCTATTACAATAAGATATATTATACTATTTCCACTTCGCTAAATGAAAAAAAGAACTTGTACGATTCACACCATAATCGCAAGCTTAAGTTTATAGTTCATAAAAATTAGGACTTTTTCAAAATGACAAACTTTCAAGAATGTTAAAACCTCGTTTCGCTTAAGAGAATATTGTAGTACAATGAAGTCCTAATCGTTAAAAATGAACGAAAACGCATTGGTGATACAGTTAGTGCAAGTGCTTTGCATTACAGAGGTATACACACATTACACACGCCCCTTAATAACTCATACGGACTTTCAATCACTTCTCTCTATACTATGCCCCTTTTTCATCGACTTCAATGCCTTTTCTCGCAATTTTTTCTCCAGTTCCTCAGTATTACCCTCACTTACATCGGATTCATCAGAATCCGCAACCTTCTTCTTTTTGTGTTTTCGATGTTTTTTATGTTTTTTGTGTTTTTTATGCTTTTTGTCCTTCTTCTTTTTCTTTTCTTCAACCTCACTCTCCTGAAAACATATATTATAACAGATAAATAATTCTTTCCAAAAATGAAATAATTAAAAGAATTATATACTACCTCTGATTCACTAGTACTGGTTTTAGTCTTCTTTTTACGTTTCTTCTTCACTTTCTCTTCGTCCGAACTATCATCGGCTTTCCTCTTCTTTTTCGTATCCTTTTCCCCTGCTTCCTCATCGTCTGTACTTGAATCACGTTTCGATTTTTTTGGCCGTACTTTTCCTTCATCTTCACTTGTCGAATCTTTTCTCGATTTACGTGATCTGGATTTTTCGTCCTCTGAGGAACTATCTCTCCTCTTCCGAGTCTTCTTTGGCTCGTCGTCTGAACTAGAATCTTTCTTAGATTTCCGCAACCGTGATCTATCGTCATCGCTCTTGCCCCTCTTCGTTTTCTGTTCTTCATCACCAGAAGACGAATCTTTTCTTGATCTCTTTGATTTCTTAGTTTCCTCTTCAGTCTCTTTCTTTGATCGTTTACGAGGCTCGTTTTCATTAGTGTCACGCTTCCTGCTATCCTTTTTGTCCTTGGAACGTTCGTCCAATGAATCTAAAAAAGAAATTATATTATAAACTTTATAATTCATTTTATCGAAATTGTATATTGAAACTTTACCTCCTCGATTCGTATCTCGAATCTTCTTACTCTTCTCTACGTGTTTCCTCTCCTCTTCAGAGTCCGAGCTAGAACCGCCTTTCTCAGACTTTTCGTCGTCAGAAGAAGCTTTCCTAGATTTCCTAGATTTTTCTAACTTCCTTGTCTTTTTCTTACCTATGAAATAAAAAGAAACGTGAGGCTTCTTCTGTAAAGCGGTACTGTGAAATGATCATAGGTCATACTATCTACCTTCACTTTCGCTATCGTTTGAATCAGTGGAGCCGTCACGTTTTTCTCTTTTCGATTTCTTGGCCACTTCCGTGGGTTTCTTTATGAGGGCAGGCTCCAATGTCTTCTGGCCTGACTTCTTCTCATCTGTTACAGCTTTAATCGACTTTATTGATTTATCGTCCTTCTTCAAAGGGAAGGCATCTCCGGAGGTGAAGCTCGATTCTTCTTTCGGGGAATCTTCTTTGTGATCTTCTCTATAAATTCCAATTAATGAGATGATTGTAATTCTGTTATAATTGCCTTGGCTTGATGATTGACAGACACACTTACTTCGAAGGTTGTTTAACTTTAACTGCAGCTATAATATCTTCAGTCTTTTTAAACGGCGAGGGCGTGCGAGATAAACTCTTTGAGAACTGAAAGAATGGAGAGATTAGAAATAGATAGAAAGTTGAAATATTTTCTTAAAGTAAAATCGAGCAAGAACAATTGACTTACTCTGTGTCTGGTAACAGGGAGAGTGGTGGGTTGAAGTTTCTTTGGAGAGACGCTGGGGTCTGGTTTCTTGATGGACGCGGGTTCAGCTTTCTTCATGTCTTTCTCAGGTCGTTTGATCGGTTCTTCTTTCACAGTCTTCTCTTTTTCTTTACGTTTGTCATCGGTGTGCTCCCGTTTCTCTTGAGAGGATTTCCGCTCAAGTGATTTTCTGCGCACAGATAAAGAGATAGATTGGTCAGCAAATGTCAGTACTTTTGTTCTACAGCTAAGCGGGAAACAGAACATAGCTGTGTTACGCTCCGACAATCGTAAGGTCTGTAACAAAATGTGAAAATACGAAGTAACCAGCTTTACTCACCTGATCGCTTCATCCTCATTGCTAGAGGAACTACTTTCGCTACTATCCGAGCTACTCGACTTAGACCTTCCGTTTCGCAATTCTTTTCGCGATTCCGTATCTGTTGATTTTTTAACTTTTTCGTCCACCTTCTTCTCCTTTGTCTTCTCCTTAGCGTCCCGTGGACGATCGGGAGATCGTTTCTCGTCTCTTGAACGATCCGCCGACGATCGGTGATCTTTCGATCTAGATCTACGGTCCCTAGATCTAGATCTTCGATCTTTATCCCTCCTGTCCCTGTCTCTGGAACGGTCTCGCCTACTCGATCTGTCGCGCGAGGAAGATCTATCGTACCTGAGGGATCGATCCCGGCCGTCCGGCGAGCGACGCCTGCTGTCACGACGATCCGGAGATCGACGTCTGTCTCGCCTCTCCGACGATCGACGCCTACGGTCCAGGGATCTTCTCCTACGCCTATCACCAGGGCTAGGCGATCTTCGTCGATACCTTGCCGGACTTCGACGCGGAGGACTTCTGGGCCAATTGCAATGTATTAACGATACTTGATCTTTACTTAGAAAATACACTGTTGTCTATGGTCTACATTACCTCCTCCTACTAGGTGCTCTGCGCACAGATGGAGGTCGCATGCTGCGGCTACCGCTATACCTGTCCAGCCTCTCTCGCTCCCTTTCACGTTCCCGTTCTCGCCTTCTTTCCCGTTCCCTGTCGATAGATCTCCTGAATTAAAATTATCCGCTGATTAGTATACTCCAAGCCCTCAAAAGTACAAAATAACGTAATGCATAAATTGCTATACTCACCTCCTGTTCCTGTCTCGAGATCTGTCCCGCGACCTGTCTCGCGATCTATCCCGTGATCTGTCCCTTGATCTGTCTCTATCCTTGGAACGACCTCTGTCTTTCCTCGGAGTGGGACTTCGTCGTTTAGGCACAGACTTCCTTTCCCGACTCGAGTCGCTCTCGCTACCACTGTCATCTTTATTTGTCTTTCTATAGGATCGTTTAGCCTGCACCCCATCTTTCTTCTTTCTAATCTCAAAATCATTCTTATCTTTCGCGCCCTTGTCTTCCTCCGATTCAGAGCTACTACTTGTACTTGCGTCTCGCTTCCTGTTGGAATCGAGATTATCCTTTCTCTTATCGGGCGATTTCGAGCGGGACTTCGATGATCTGGAGTCGCTCGAATCAGACCTTGACTTTCTAGACTTACTTCGGTCGTTACTCTTGGATCTTGATTTTTTGGATCGTGAACGAGACCTTGAACGCGATCTTGGCGACTTAGATTTCGTACGCCTCGATTTAGAACGGTCCTGCGACCTAGACTTCGATCTTCTGGATTTTGATCTAGACCTGGATCGCCTAGATCTTGATTTCGAACGAGATCGTCTTGATTTGGACGTGATAGATCTAGATCGTCGCGTCTTCGAATCGCGACTCGGTGATTTCGATCGGGACTTTTTGGAGCGATTTACTGGAGACTTGGATCTTGATCTGGACTTTTTGGCTTTCTCCAGTGCTTCCGGAGACGGAGTGCGATTGTTCTTCTTCTTTCCATCAGCGATACTCATTAGTTTCGCTTGCAATCGGGATATCGCGACAGCAGCTTCCCTGTTGGCACACCTTGATATATGATCTTTAATTATGCAGTGCAGCTAATCATGGATACTTACGGTTTAGTCTTCACGGGCATTAGCGGTATAGCATTTTCGGGTTGAGGTGAATCCTCGCGTTCAATTTTTACTTCCGGCATTTCCTTCCCGTTATCTTTTACAGAATTCTTGCTGGGTGACCTAGAGGACGATCGTCGTTTGCGACTTGATCTATCGCGATCTCTGTGACGATCCCTCGATCGACTTCGTTTACTTCTGCAAATAATAATGCAAATTTATAAAACATTGCCTCCTAGCGATTACATTATAAGGTTTATCTATCTATAATCCTACCTGTCTCGGTCGCGATCTCTGCTTCTATCTCTTCTTCGTTCCTTCGACGAACCACGTTCTTTATCTTCTTTCTTTATCTTGTTCTCTGCTTCATCTTTCTCCTTTTCCCTTTCTTTCTCCTTCTCCTTCTCTGCCAACGAAGCTTGCAGTTTTTCTTGTTCCTCCTAATTCGATGCGTTCAAATGTTAGAATAAAAATAACGATACTTGTTTCTATCAGTATTAAACATGAAAAACCTAAACTGAACCTCGTACGTCAAAAAACATTCAACTGAACATTCTTGCTGAATATTAAAAATCAGCAATTCAACTGTTGAACTACTTGCAGACTACTTCACACGCGATAAAAGTTAAAAAAAAATATGACGACGAAAATTGTTGATAATCACCAAACGTTTTTTAATCTGATCTTTTTTCTGTTGCAAGAAAGCCTCTGGTATGCCCGTCACGCTTTCCTGAGCGGAGACCAAAAGGTCCCATAATTCACCCATAAAAGACCGGGCATTTCTGCCATTCAGGAAGCCCGTCAGGTTGATCTGCATTTTTCGAGGATCCGGGAACTGTAAAATACATAGTAAACTCGTGTCATCCGTTGCCACTTTGAATAACTAAACAAATGGACGTGTTTAATTCTAGTGAAATGCAATAGAATGTCGCAATTGATCATCCATTAACAGTGTGTCCACCTCCTTATGTTGCTACTAACTGCTTTTCCCCCTCGAATCTTACCGCCACCAGTGAACTCCTTGTTTCACGTCTGCGCTAACAACTGATACGTTAAGAAAAAAAAGGCATTACTCCGATCGATAAACGCACAAATAGCACACATACATTAATACCTTCTCAACTTCAAAAATACCCTGCCGAGAGCAGAGACGCTGAAATGCATAAGTATACGTTAGCTGAAAAGTGAAAGAATTAATAGAGAAGGAACACCGTTCCACCAACCTGTGACGTTGACAAAGAGTGTCAAACCGAGTAGAGATACCTCCGGCGTGGTCCATGATTGAGTCACGTGGAATGAAAGACTTGCAATTCCTGGAATCTTCAGACCCTTATGGATGGTACGAAGGCTGATGACGAAATCTGCATCCAGGATAATCTGGCTGCTGTGAGATCCTTGCGAGGTGACCAGACATCCTGTCCAGGCACAGGATGACTCCTCGGTGTTATAGATTAGGCTGCGTACAGCCAGTCGGTGGTTGAAAGCTATGCCACAGCTTTCGTAGGTGTAGATTCAGCAGGTAACCACCTTGAGGGAGGCAGCCACAAAGGTGGCAGTTGATGCAGCTAGTAGACGTTGCGATTACGGCAATGCAGACATTTGCAGAATGGTAGAAGACCTCGGGCAGAGCTCCGTTTAAGGTCGAGAAGAACAGCACTGGCTCGATGATGATGAGATTATTGTGACCACGCCGGTGACGATGAACGAAGCTGATGAACTGCTGAGGCTGAAGTTTCAGCAGTGGTTCTAAGACGACGTTGATATACCAGCTCGCCTCGGCTAGCGTTGGACGGCTGATAGAAAGGCGGCCAATCGGATGTAGAGAGGAGCACATCCGAATGCCATTTGGACAATAGGGTTGAGCCCCACCAACGGTCTCTACTTATACTAACGGGGAATTCAAACATACGTGATAAGAACTTGCGTGTACATAGTCACTGTGTTGCAGGATCAGCTACATCAGAGTTTTCTTTTTTTTGTTGATATAGGATCATTGCTTGGACATGGACATGGTTTTGGATAAATAAAAACGGGATACACAGGACGTATACAGGAACGATGATACTCTTTTTTTTTTCTTATCAGAATTTAAGAAACAAAAAACAATGAGGCAAGCATGACTAATATGGTAAATCTGCCTCCTTGCTTTTCACCTCCAAAATTAGCACTGTGTGCAGATTTTGGATGATTGTGGATTTTGTAACTGGTACAAAACTTTGTGCTGAAATAATGTGTATTTATCGATTTCCTATGATGAGGGGAAAAAGCCAAGTGAACGCATTTCATATTTCCTTTAGTTTAATCTACCTTATAGTTCGGTCTAAATCTACGGAAGAACTGATGTGATTCAAGTTCCTTACCTTTTCCTCCAGCTGATTATATACAAATTCTACCACTACGTCATCCTCCATGCCCAGAATCTGAGTGATCTTCGTTGTAATCCATGGTTTGATCACATCAAGCTTAACTTTACTCATGTCCACCTGGAGAAATGGTACATATGGTATAGCTTTCATTTTCAGATATAATGCCAAACCAATTACCATAATTATTCAAATATCGAAACTAGACTGGTGAATAAATGTCTACCTTCTGTGTCAGAGAATCACCAAACTTCATTTGTTTTAGAAGCTTCTTCTCCTTATCGCTGAACCTCGTGTCCTGCGACGCCGTAGTCCCCTAGATTCCGGAAATATCGAATTAACAAAATATCGAGTCTTGTCGCATGCTAATGAGAACTTTTAACGGATGTTAAGAAATCGAAAATCATGTTGTGTTCTTGTATAAAAATTGGCTAATTTACCGTGTACATCATCTTGGCAACGTGTAGAAACCAACTGCACGATATTGGATGCCCGTAGCTGGCGGCGCTCCAATCTTCCTCTTGAACGTCGGATAGAGAAGTGCCGCTTTCACAAATACGTATTTAGTTGAAGCAGATCTTCTTCTCCATCAAACGACCACACATTTGCATATGTACAAATATCAAACGTTAGAATTAAGCGTAGAGACGCAAAGACACGATAGAACAATTCGCCAACATGGCGCCCCGTCGTTAAATGAGTGTACTGAAGTTGGTTAATGATGCGCATGACAGCCATTTTCAACAGTGCTGCCTAATTTTAGTCAGTGCCTACATGTAAATTTAAAAATAGCGGCAATTTAAATAAAATAAATTTAATATGAAACTAATAATTATTGACATGTAAAGTCAAGAATTAATTATCTCATCTTGCATTCCCCTCAGAATCATTTAATATCTATAGGAAACATGTTTTATGCAGTGCACGAGTTATTTTCATTTATAAATTAAAATATGTAGATAAATTAACATTTATCAGTATTTAAATTATTTTTATGGTTAATTAGGAGCGTATATTTTAAATATTGAAAGTTCGTGACCTTATGTATTTGTTCCTTTTCAAATTTCTGAGAAGACTTGTACTAATCATACAATTAAATAATACAAGAGTCTAAAAAATTCGTTATTGCTCTAACATGAACAAATAGGAGATGGTATCAAAAATGAAACGGTCAAAGCAGACCTCGAGCTTTGAACTACGTAGTACAGTGAGGGTAATAGAACGTATTTTTTAGATAAGTGAATGGGAGCGCCATCTGTCAAAGTGAGAGAATTTCAATCAGCTAACTTGGGCATTTTTCCACGGATGGCGCTACGAATCAAATTTTAATTTTTAAATACCTCTTTTTTTATATATTTTTATTATTTATTCGTGCTAAATTGTTTCTGTTGCTGGAAATAAACGTTAAGATGTTAAATAAAAAACGCGCAATCCATAGAATATTTAATAACTGCAGCTTAGCTAGGTTTTATATGCATTTCCCCAGTGCATTTTCCCAGCACTACAGTTTCCCGTTCATGACAAATAAATTATTTCTTAATAGTTGCCGTTAGATTTTCTTCTTAGAGCTCACGGCTGCATAGCCAGGAGACTACAGATTGTTCTAGGATCATTAATAATGAAAAAATATGCCGAAACAATTAGCCTCTGTGAGTGTAAGCTCGCGTACGCACAGCGTGTTCACATCGTAGGCGTCATTTGCACATAATCCCTTTGGATACCGTTAGATGCTGAAAATAGACACTAATGAACCTGTTTGTATTCACCGCATTTGATGCGTTCGCGTGTCAAAGTGCAGTGAAGCACCGCGGCCATCGACATCGATGGTCTTCGACGGGGATGGTTCCAAGGAATAAAGTATTAAATTATAGCCGAAGGTTCTCACAATACATCGTAATCTAATAATAAATTATAAATACATGTTTGCACATTACAACTATAGATACAAAAGATGACATGCGGTATGGAAGTATCGTTTGTTTTATGCTTGTTCGATTGGCAAAACCACGGCGCGCCCCGCGCGTTGAACTCCCCGCGCGCGGACACATCGTTTCAGCGTTCCTCAGAGTTTCATCGATGCGCCCGGTCATCGCGAAACAATTTCGACAGTTTCCTTACAATCTATTCTCATCCTTTAAACCGTGTGTCGGCTGCTCCGCACGTGGAAAAGTAACTCCGATGCTCGGGCCGTTTCTCTTTTTATCACTTTCTCGGTAACGGCACTGGCACAGAATATCCACGCGCGAATTCCCGTCGCCCCTCGACCATAGAACCGATCTGCGTACTTTTCAAGCTGTGTGTATTCGTCAATCTCATCCGGTGCCCGACAGTTAGGCTGTGCTTTCTCTAGGAGATAATTAATTTAGCGAGTAGTTTCAGATCGATACAGCGTGCAGGAAACGATGCTTTTAAGACGTGTTTAACGATCTCCGAGAGTCAGCGGTACGGTTAGGATCGTCCCATAAATCATAGATCCTCGATTCGAAAAAGGTACAAGCCCGCGAACGGTTGTTCGTGTTAAGTGGCGCGGACAGCGGCATGAATGAGCGGGAAACGCGCGAGTCTGCGCCGCTTTTGGGGCGCCGCGCCGCAAGGATCTCGTCTATGAAATCACCGAGCGAAGTAAATCGAGGTGAAGGGTCCCGCAAAGCGGCTAACGGTACATTATACTCATCGGAATTCATGGAACGGTCCATTCGTACTACGACTGCACGTCCATCCTGTTCGTCGCGTCGCTACGATTCCGACATCGAGTCCTTCGGAGTCCGGTTCCGAGAACCATAAGCGGGCCAGTCGAGCCACTCGATCGTCGGTGAAACAAGAGCGATCCTCCGGCGAGCAGGCAGGCAGGGTGCCTCGCTTTTTCACACCGATGCTTCACCTTTCGACCAGCTGACTCATCGATCTTAAATTCTTAGACGTCAATTAACCGTGAGAAAAATGCATACCGGTGTGGGCACTACAAAGACCCCGAAGAAAATCAAACGTTTCCGAATCGATTTCTGACCAACGCATCGCGAACGACGTCTGTTCATTGACTCTGACACAGTTCCCAAATTGGTCACGCGGCTTTCTAGGATTAAAGACTACTAAAACATCTGAATCATCAACGCGGAGGGGTCAAAGACGTGTTTCGTTTCTAGGAGAACAAGAAGACATTCGAGACGCCTGCGGCATTCGAGTGGACGTTTCATTCCCGAAGATGTTTGCCATAGTATGCGGAGTGGAATGAGTCGAAGCAACGGCCGAATAAAATATGAACCGGAGATAGCATCACGGTGCTAAGCGGTTCGAGAATCGGAGAAGGCATTAATAGGGTTTCCGGCTCGTTACGGTCCAGTCGAGGGGAATGATATAACTTTATGACTCTCCTGGAAAGAATAACCACCAGCCGATGCTGGCCGAACGGAACGTTGTTACGAAGCGGTCTGTACCACCTGCTCGAAACCGGCTCGCGAGCCAGGTCTAGTGAACTCGATCGAATTCCGAGACCGGATTCCGCGAAACGACCGCCATCGCGCGCTGCTCCGATTCGTTTTTTCATCGTGAAATAACTTCTTCGAACTGTTTTGGGGGTCGAGTCTTAGCTCGTCGTAGATCGAGGAGGATAGTGTGACGAACAGGCGTCGCTGTTCGACCGTGAACCGCTGATTTTTTCGTTTGGGCAGTGCGCAGATCGGCGAATGTCCAGAGATACGCGAGGATCGTCGTCGTCGCGAGTCTTCCGGACGGAAATGGATTTTCCGGGTGGCGGGTCGCCGGGAGCACGATCTCCGGCAAATCGTGTCACCCTGGACCAAAAAAGGGAGGTCGTTCGATCCAAGGTAAAAGTGGCCCCTGCCTCCGTTCGGTCGCGGAAGGAAAGCAGCAACTTGGAGCGAGAAGAGAAGTCTTCGATTTTCCCGATCTCTCCCGAGAAATCATTCTCTATCAGCTTAAGTACTGGTCTCTCTCGGCGATCGAGCTGGCTTCAAAGAGGTTACTAGGTCCCTCGGCGAGGTTGTCGGAGCTCGGGGTCACCAGCCACCGATTCATCGCAGTCCGAAGCGGTCCGAAGCGGCGCGAGGCGACTCGTTGCGTGGCGATCGAGAGATCCGAGAGATCTTCCAGCTCCCGGGGATCTTTATGCCCCAATGCCGGCCACCACGAGTTCGACGAACGTTTAAAAGCTTGGGACGGCCGGAGGCTCCGACGTGGCGCTCGCCGAATTCCTCGGCTTGCAGACGCAACCGCTCTCGACCAGAACGTAATCTTGACCGGTCAGGGTCACCGGTCCCAGCGGTATCACCAGAAACAGGTAGGGCACGTAGGTCTGCGTGCATTCGCCGTGGACCATGTCGCACTCTTTCGACCTGAAACACAGCGTGGCGACGAATCGCTGATTAATTTCGTCGATCGGCATCGCTATTGTCTACAGCGTTTGGGGCAGATCCCAGCCACGGGACGAGGAAAACCTTAATAGTGTCTTAAAAAGTCACGACCAATTCGTGTCAGATTTATGTTTGAGATCAACTCTGCAATTGCTTTTGAAAATGATGGAAATATGAAAAATATGTCAACACATATGTGTTCCTGCAGCGGCGATCGTGCGAGCACACACGGGCCCAAAAAAGTTTCAGAAGTAGGCCCGCTCCCGGTCACGAACGCGGTCTCGTAGACCTGTTCGGCCCACTGTGCCACATCCGAATCGCCTCGCCAATAGAGCCCGATGAATTTCAATTCGGCTCGGACGATTCGATTCACGGTTCGCGATACGACGTGCCAAGAAAGTAACAGTGGATAACGATCGGTCGCGGATTTCACCGGAACACGGATCGCAAGAGGATTAACGGGTAAAATTACACCGGCGACTACTTACTCGCAGACCTCGAACACAACCTGCTGTAGCAGATCGGGAAACTTCTGGACGATGGTCACCGGCTGGCCGCTGGTTAAGCTGACTCCGTACATGGGGGCCGTGGTGTTGTACCTCGTTTTGCATAATCTGGCCGCGGAGCCGCAGGACTCTTTCGAAGAAAACGCTCGTCCTGCAGGCAGAAGATTATTGATCCCTGTTAAAGACGTCGTGGACTGTAAGCTCCTGTTACGATCACGGTTTTGTAGTCATTACTGTGTCATCCTTTTGGTGTTATAGATTCTAGAATCTAGAGATTAAAAATCTAAATATAGTATCTAGTGTTTATCTTTTTTTTTATTCATTTAATTTTTGTTCACTGAGCTTAAGATGATATCCAGTTTACAGTTCATCTTCTCACTGTGCGATGAACCATAAATACACATATTTCCTAATCCCTTTCTATTGTTTATGATCACAACTAATAGTCTGATAATCTTATTAAATCTAATCCAATAATCTAACAATGCAGCAACAAAGCAAAACGTAAATGAAAAAGAAGCTCACACGATCTATTAATATAAATTCTGGTACAGATACTATAAATTTTACAATCTTAGACGAAGCATCTAAGTAATCCGTGGGTATAATGATAGGTTGAAGCGAGCCATCCATAAAAATGCTTAACTGCAATCACGAAGTCACAGTAACTTACTGGTTATTTAATAGGAAACAAAACTACAGAGTCTAGATTTTCAAACCGTTTAGAAATTAGAAATTCGAATGAAATTTGGTTGCATAGATCATCTTCGAAGCATTAATGTGTACAATCGCGCGAATGCCGGCGAGAATGCGATGTTTTGTCTGGGTGATTGTTGCCCTTTCTTCGGAATTCTATCGGCTCGTGTGTTCGAAACGATGAGTGGGTCGCCGATGGGTCCCGTTATGAGCAGAACCAGCGATAACTGTATTGGACGGATAACACGGTGCCTTATTACCGTCGTCCTGCACCGCGGAGCCATTATCCAAGGGACCGGGAGTCGTGACGCCGGTCGCAACTACCGAAGTAATCAGCCGTTGCGTTTTCACGAGAAAAATTCCGGGTCTCCTACACGACCAGTGAATTTCGAGCGAAATCACGACCGGTCAGCGCGGCAGAGACCGCGACCGGCATTAATCGGGTTTTCGTGTCATAAGGACAGCTGCGTAATTCAAGGCTGCGATGCGCCGGCACACGCATCGCGTAACCGGTTGCTCCGATTTTTCTACAATTTCGAGCACGCGCGACCGTGCTCGAAAACGAAGCCGAACGGGCTTTCGCGTCTGAGGACATCCGATGAATTCCAAATGTCTTTCGAACAGGATCGTGGAGTCGCTCCCAAAATTCACCACCTCCTGAATCCAGCGAATTCAGGAGACCGTGAAAACGTCGAAACAGCGTTGCTGTCGGCATGGAACGCTGCCGGAATCAGCAATGCAAAACGCCGAAGCGTTCGCAGAACAAGTGACACGTTTTACACCGTTCTCGCAGCAACGGTACCCCGAAGTGTAGAATTCGCGCCAAACGATCAGAATGTTTGCGTACGATCAGTCACGGTACAATAACCTTGTGAAGATGCGCGCGAACGGGTACGCCTCGATGATAGACCGCGAGAACGACCGCAATAATTATAAATTAGCCGGAGTGCAACGGAGCTGACAGTTGGCGAATGGCTTCATCGCGGTTGTGCAACTGTTCCTCCAGCTATTCCACAAGATTCTATTTCGACGAAGGGGCAGGGGCAGGATAAATAAATAACGAACGCTTCGCTGAGGATGTAGGTGACAGCTGGCGGCGATTATTCGCGATTCAGGCAACCGGCTCGACCGCTGTCGCGAACAAGAGGGACGAGTTCGTCTTCCGCGTGCTTCCATCTCGGCCCGATCGCGATCCGTTAAAGCACGCACAGCCCGGCCAAATAGGAATCGTCGACGTTTCTGTAACGTCCGGCTTTCGAATCCAATCGAACCGAGTCGTTCCTCGGATGGATCTCTGCTATGAAAAACCCGGACGAACGTTCAAAGATGTTTAGTATTGGCTTCGCAGCTCCCTAACGGAGCTTGTAGTCTGTCCGAGGTATTTTCTACTTTGCTTCTCGCTTAGAGAACGATGAGAAGATTGAGTTTCTCTCTTTGGATCCATAGGCTTGTCCATGGTTTCAGCTTATTTTTCTGAGAAACCTCTAGGTAGATGTTTCTTCTCGTTGCTCAATGTACGATACCGTCGACGATCATAATGGAGAAACTAAAGCCAATCAGGGGTGCTTCATCTAAGGGGTGCTCAACGTTTTAAGTCATCGGCAACGAACGTGCCACTGCTTAAGGTAATTATCTGAACCAAAGCCGATCAAAGGACTCGGAGGAGTTGTTCGCCAAAGTCTCTTCGATGTAAGCTCGCGTCTGTGGTTTAGATTAGGGCTTACCGTTCCGAGAGCTCTCCATCGCCATGGAATAGTCTCCGCGTGCGACCTTGTAGTTGTGGAGCAGCGCCTGCCTGGTTGATTCAGGATCGATCGTCCTCGGTTGATGGTACCTAGCCGTCCTGCCTCCCGCCCACAGGTTCTTCGCGCTTCTCGATATCACGGCGCTACGACATTGTTTGGTATTGATAACGGTATCGACGGCGGCCTCATAAAATTCCGTAAAAGGGGGAACACTTACGACGGATACTGCTGGTTGTTCGGACCTATGCAGTCCATCGGGTCGGTGAGCGCGTCCCCCCAGACGTACTTCAGACCCAGCCCGTTCCCTTCGCATTTCTTGGCGCCGTACACGTGGCCGCAGCTGGTGATAACGAGGATCAGACCGAGGTACCTGGACATCTGAAAGCAGAAGCAAAGAGACGCGTGAATGGAGTCGCTCGACGAAGGACCGAGCCAATTTGTTTCGACGGCGGAGCAGACAAGCAGAACTGGTTCGATTATAATAACAATGGGTTTTCGTGAACAGGGCGTTTCCTGGAACGAGGGCAGAATGTTTGCGCACGGAGTATGGACGACTACCACGAAAACGAGCGAATTGTTTCACGTATCGGGGGCCTCTGTTCGCGGATCCTATTAATGGGAAACTAATTACGCCGCTGAAAGGCGGTTCATGAATAAAACAATGACGCCGTTGGCAGCGGACACGGATTACGGGGATCCGTACGGCAGAGAACGCGCTGTCACCGTGACAAGGTATCACTGAGCACGGTCTCGAGGCTCGAGTTCGCACGGGGTCAAGAGCAAGAGTAAACGATTCCGACTGGACTCGGTGACTAGTCGCGAAAAAATTCGCCGAGTCCCCACCGAAAATATATCCTCGTTCTGAGAACAGGCTTGAAAAGAGTTTGATTTAATTTAGCTGCTCGCTCAACTGTAGCCTGTCCTACTTTCTGCTAGATATGTATCAAAGAAATGTAGATCTTTCCGTGTAAAATCAAATAGAGCAACAACAAATTAATAAGCCTCCGGAGAGTTTGTTACGAACGGATCTCACCATGAAACTTGCCGATGATACAGTTTCGCAGATATTGCCTATCCAGTGAACGATTAGAGCGCAAATGAAATAAAAATACCGTCGATATAAACGGTTTCCTGTGTCCGAGAAACTCGCACGTGTCGCAAATGCAGAAGGATCTAGTCATCGACGCTGTGCGGCAGAGGAGATCATCGACACTTGAGAATCGTTTCACATCGACTCCTTTTTCCCGTAATTTGAGGCTTCGCCGGTGTTCCACGTTTCACGGGCTGATAGCGCCGTGGTATTTGCCACGTTTTTTTTCGCTTTCGAGCTCCTCGGACGATGGCGTCGCGTCGCCGCGAGAGAGTGACGGTCGGATGCGATTAAGAATAACAATTAGCCTCGCGTATGATCGGCGTCGAACCCTGTACGGAGTTCGGGGTTTCTAGGTTGCCGGGTCCAGTGTAACTTCCGTTACACGCACGTTTGTCGTCGATCGAACGGGAGTGAAAGCACGCCGCCGTGGCCGATCGATGGAGGTCGATGTTCGGTTTCGAACATCTCGCGAAATTCGCAGCCGTTGGAACCTGGTCGATGGATCCTCACCGGTGATCCTTGACCGTTGGCAACGAACGATGCCAGCCGAACGGAAACGATATCTTCGAGCCCGGTGAAGTGATAAATCGCGCGTGGGAAAAGGAAAGGAAGGAAATCATTAATGGGCGGCACTCAAGGCTGGTCGTTGCCCGTGACCAGCGTCGCGTATCTGTTTCTTCAGGAAGCGTACGGCTGTTCTCAGACTTCTGACGCTGGTTCCCGAAGCTCTTCGTAGACACCTAAACATCCACGAATCAATTTTCCACGCGTCAGAACTTGTTCCAAACACTATTACTCTTTGGAAATTGATCAACACTTGTTTGCTCTTATGGTTCCTTCGCGACAGTTTTGTTTGCATTAAATTATGCAAGACGAGACTTGTTATCACGCAGGAAGAATATAATACACTCTTCCTGTTAGATGCAGCATCAAGATTTCATGTAAACTGGTTTAAATCGATTTCTTGCTGTAATTCCGTCGGAATATATTTATTCGGATCCAAGTACAGATGAACGGTCTAAAAGTGGCAAATCTGGTCACGAATACCAGAAATCCGCGTCATCGCTTCTGTACTACCGTGTCGAAATTAACGGAAACATTGTGAAGCATTGACGGAACTATTTCCAGACAGCTAACAATGGCGACGAATCTAAGGCCGCGGTGAGATAATGAACGACTTGTATGGGAATGAATAAATTGCGAATTGAATGGTTACTGGATCATGGAAACTGGAATAGACGTGGATCCTTTGGCCGAGTTAATTAAGACAGTTCTCAGTGGGGTCGCAGAATTTGTTCAGCCTCTTTTCGTCGCGAGAGTTTCGCAGGCGAATCGCGCTGGATCAGGATGAGCAGGACGAAGATCGCGTTGTAACACGACGGCGTGTAATTGCCGGCCTGATACCGATCGCGCAATAAAGCGGTTCGGATAAATATCTAGGGGGTTTGTATCCGCGTGTCCGCGTCTCGAGGTATTATATAACGGCGATCCGAGCTAGCGAAGACGAGCGAAGACGGGGCCGAGCCGAGTCGCACGTGAGAATCACCTGAACTTGAGAGATCCGGGTGAACTTCCACCGGTCGCCTTGCTCACGGTAATTTAGGATCGAGAGAGGAACAATTATTCGTCGACGGCGCAACTTCTCACGTCGTTCCAGGCTTTTGTTACAGGGTTCCCTCCCGGAGTACTGTTAATATGCTAACGCGTCGCGGGAATAATTAACAGGCTATACTGGATCGAGATAACGATTCCTTAACGGGTCCACCAGCCGGTGGACTCTCCAAGGGCGAAAAACCCGCGAAACGATATACATCTCGCGGCAGAAAATGTTAAAGCAGTTCAGCTATCGGACGAGGAAGAATCTAAGAAAGAACTGTACTTCCGGCCGTGTCGGGAACAGATTCCCTGTGGACCATAAACGCGTCACGCAGCTGATTCTAACGGGAAAGATGAACCGTCCAAAACCGTCTTCTCCTCTCGCTTCGGCTGTTCTTTATCGAGTGTATACTGTGTTTATTCATCCTTGTCTTCGATAACGGTACAACCATTTCGGCGCTTCGTTTCGTGAATACATTATTCTAACTGTCAGCCGGTCGAAATTCCTCCCATTCCGCTTTCGAGAATTGTCTTCTTATCTTTTATTACTTCCACAAAACTGCGGTTCCTGAACTATAATGTAAATGCTATTTCTCATTGACAATGCTTCAGTTATTGTTTTGATATCGTTGATATCTCCAATAGCTCGGAAAAGTTATTACTTTTACTTCCTTCTGAAGACTTTGGAGACGAAGCTCATTTTTCTCGAGTTAGTAAATGGGAATCAATTTCGCTTCGCAGCATCGGAAATATAGTGAAACAACGAATGTTCTTTTAAATTTCGGGATAGATGCATCAATCCATTAATGGGTTGAATAGATCGCTACAAAGAAGAACAAAGGTTCCAAGAAAATTACACGGAGGTAAGCCAGTTGGGAGGCAAGGGCACCTAAACGTCGAACATTCGCCTCGGATAATAAACGTTCCGAGGATCTCAGCGGTCGTGGTACTCTAACTCAGGGGCAATAATCATTTTCGAGATGCTCCGTTGCTCTCGTACCTGCCCGGAATGTTTCCAACAGAGATTTCCGAGGTTACCAAAGATTTACGCGCAGACTGCGACAGAGCACGTGGCGTTCGTTCATCGGTGGGTCAAAAGCAATGATAATTATTTTCTCGTTTCTCCTTGGGCCAACCTGTTCAGGACTTTAATTAGAGGTCGCGGGCACGGAGAGAAATTTTCGTTTAAATTCTGCGCGAGTTCAATTCGTCTAATTGGGACCCGACTTGTCGGGGAACATCATGTATTCTTCGACACGATTCATCCAACGAATTTATTAACGTTAAGACTATCAAGAACTAACAAGAGCCAACACGATCTATTCCAAATTCATAAGTCACATTTTAGCAGATAGTCTCTAGTGTTTTTAAAAAAAGGTTTCTACGACTCTTCTTCTGGTGCCTGATAGTCCTAACGTTAATTTCGAGATTAAATTTGGAAATATGATAGTGCTTCATGGTGTCACTCACCGTGAGGAAGATCGATTCTGACACTGGCGCAGGGAAAATCCTTTTCTCGGTCCGTTGGCAGTGACTCGATCGATTGCGCGCCTTACATCAATCGATCGAAGGGCTCGAGAATCGAAAACGGGGCCACACGGGTCTCTTAAACACTGTACATGTCACTGCACCGGATACCGTGGGGTCGTACACCTCCTCCGTCTTCACAGGTGGATGTCCAGAGGTTGACTGTAGAATCGTAAGTAACCGCCTCTCTGTGCACGGCGAAGCCAGGTAGAAAGGGGGGATGGGATGCGGAATATCGGCCCCTATTCTACCTCCGAACCGTTTATTTTTTCTTTTATTGGAGGAAAAGCTTAAAGAGGAAACGAAAGAAGGTAACCCAGAACGCCCTCGTTCACGACCCGCGCGAATCTCATCCGAAATTTTATAGGAATTACCAGATTCTTCGATCAAGATCGCTCAATGGCAAACTAAAAGTATCTTTTCTTCTTTGACAATTTTTTGAAAAAAGGAAAGATGTAAGAATATTTTAATTTCGTATGCTTACCGATTAACATTAGCAGAATCGATTCAGATTTTTCAGAGCGATAATAATCATTTTCCTGGAAGTTGAAGCGGTGATTGTAAGATCGTGTGAAAGGAAGTCATAAGTAGCAGGGCACGAAAATATAAAACACTTGTTAGATGACGTGAAGATGTTTATAGGGTAAAAAACTACAGCACAGTTATGTAGATTACATACTCTGTTTATATTTATTTTTGAGATGACAATAATATCGTACAAAGATGCATATTTTCAAATTAACAATGAAATTGAACCAATTTCGCATGTCTGAGTCATGTTGGTTCATCTTTTGTGTTTACACATAATGAAAGGCGATCAACTTTAGAAAAGTGATTGCATGTCAGTTGGCTGTATAAAAAAATGTCTATCGTCATTTATATTTTTGTTTCGTATAAATATTAGTCCTTTAAAGGTCACGATTTACGCGTCTATCTACGCGCTCCCGGGTCATCCTGTATCGTCGAACATTGATCTACTTATAAAGAAAACAAAAGTGAACAGGTTTCAACTAGAGATCATGTTTTTGAACGTGTCTAAAAACATACACGTGTACGTCATATACACGTAATTTAGTACGCGTTATAATAAGGATACGTGTACCTGTGAATTATTTCGCACATGTTTAGACACACATACATTTATGAGGATCCTTTAAATTGACGCAATTTTTAGAATATCGATATTTATTTATCGATCGAAGCTATGGGTCTTCAAATATCGATGTTAAGTATCTAAATGAATGAAAACGACAATTTCATTAATAGTAGTATGGTTTGAAAATAATTGACGTCAATAAATTAACACATTGGCTTTTTAATAATTTTGTTAATAACAATTACATGTTAATAAAGACATTATAATATTAATTTGTACTATGTGTTTAAGGAAACATGATAGTTTGTTACGAAAAAATTATGTTCATTTGTCAAAAACATATGTTACATAATAAAAAGCATGTTAATAAAAGTCATAGCTTTAATCCATAATAAATTAATACCGATATTCCAAAATCTATACTGCAATTTAATAATCAACTGAAATAAATGCACGCTTAACTAAATACACGTGCGTTTAAATATACGTGAAATAACTCACGAGTAAACGTGTTCTTAATAACACGTACTGAAGTAAGCGTACATGAAGTGCATGTGTACACGTGATTCAAGTATACGTGAAATACGAATCTCTAGTGTCTACTATATGGGACTACAAAGTGGTAATGTAGAATATAGAAAAAAACTCACCCCGACGGAATAAGAGCTTAAAAATAGTCGATTACAGTTCGAAATTAGATGTTAAACTGATGTTCTGAGTGAAATTTCCTATCTATACTAGGAACACTACGTTCACGAAATATGTTACATATTGCAATAAACAACGTTGAATATCTTATAGTACAGACACTACCCAATATTGAGATAGTTTAGATTTAACTATACCTCTCGTATTAAAATAAATCAGTGATTCCACGGGTCTATCGAGCAGCAATTGGAAATGGCCGTCTTATAGATACTAAAATTGTTGGAGAACGCAACCATGTCGTCCAACGAGAACGAAGGACGTTCTTAAATTCGCGTCGCTTTACAGCAGCTGTTTGATAATTACGTCAACGTTACAGCTTCAAAAATCTTGAAACAATTGCCATGCGAAATGAAAGCTTAGATTGCCTTATCATACTTTGCTTAACTAACCGTACTTGCTAATAACGTTTCAAACATTTACATACACGCTTTATAATACGTCTTCCTCAATCCTCGAACTTAATGGAATTGATGCTAGTATCTATTTGACCGCCGCGGTAGCTACCACGTTTCTTCTTCGTCTTCTCGTGACGAAATGACTTTCCCCTTGTGAACTTCAAGTCTTGATTGGCTTTTTCTCCCCAAGAGCCTCGTGCACCTCTCTGTCGAACCACAAGTTCTTCTTTTAATAATCGTTTCGACGTTTAGTTCAATTTGTAAACTGCAGGTCTCCATGCCAGATAAAAATTCTATTATAAAAATGGAAGAATTGAATTGATTCGCTTTAAACCTATGTATGAAGCACGAATGCATGAAGATCTACGGTTTATTAATTAATCTACTCCACACTAACTGCTCCTCACCTTTGTACAAAATGTATATGATCAATCGGCAAACGTTATCTTTTTATTTTGCGATTGTGAACTATCGAAGGATTGCCTTTTCTCAAAACCACCCCTGCCCCCTCTAAATCCACCGCGACCACCACCCCTGTCACCATCACCCCACGATTTTCTGAATCCATCAGATTTACCCCCTCCGTTGTCCTGACCACTCCACGATTTTCTGTTTTCAAAACCACCCCGACCACGACCTCTGAAACCATCTCGACCGCCTCTGAACCCTCCGCGACCACCCCTGTCACCACCGCCCCTACCACCCCGGTCACCACCTCGACCACCCCTAAATCCTCCTCGTCCAAAACCACCGCCCCTTCCTCCGAAACCACCGCCTCTATCTCCACCGAAACCACCACCTCTATTTCCACCAAAATTATTCCTTCCACCATGTTTCTTAAAATCACCCTCTTCTTGATTCTCGTCCATCTCCTGGAACAAAAGAGAAACTCAGGTCAATCGCCGTTTCCGTTGAGCAATAAACATTTCAGGGAGCATAGTTTCTCAAGAGCATTTTTGAAGAAGGTTGGTGAATGCACGGAAACATGGTCTCAAGCTATCACAAAACGGCGAGTGACCTGTGTCTCTCGGATGTTTCCGAGCATTTACCTTCGCCTCAAATGAATTGTTTGCCAATTTTGGGTCCAAATTTACATCTTCATCCTTTACGCGACGAAATGGGATATTTTTCGATTGCTAAACATAAAATCTAGTAAATCATAATGCTCTCTTCAAAAAATAATGGGAATCGACAAGACATATTTATACCTTATCGCCATTGAAGCTGTTAGATGATTTCACGAAATTACTGTAATTGTTTTTCTGTCCTTTCTTGGGAGGTGACGTGTCTTGGTTCTCAGTCTGATCATCCACATCATTCTCTTTACGTTTTCTCTTTTCTGGTTTGGCTGGAGTTTTCTGTTCTACTTCTTCGTCGGAGTCGCTATCATCTGAATCCGATTCTGTTTTAGTTGTTGATTTTGAAGCAGCTTTAGCGATAGGCGTTGCCGTCGGTTTCTCATCTTCTGACGAATCTGAGTCAGAATCCTCGGAAGATGACTTTGCTTTAGTATTTGATTTTGCTACCACCTTTGCTTGCGCAGACACTTTAGCAGGTGCTGCCTCTTCGTCGGAAGAATCATCTGAACTAGACGATTCCTTCTTCTTCGTTGCTGGTTTTACTACAGG
Organism: Augochlora pura; assembly: GCF_028453695.1. Classification (NCBI taxonomy): domain Eukaryota; kingdom Metazoa; phylum Arthropoda; class Insecta; order Hymenoptera; family Halictidae; genus Augochlora; species Augochlora pura. Next base: position 13,780,125 of record NC_135777.1, on the reverse strand, counting down.
TGTAGGTGCTGGTGCTTTATCATCGTCGGAATCAGAATCAGAATCATCACTGGAGGAGTCCTTTTTAGCTGGCGTTACTGCTTTAGCTGGCATTGCTGTTTTAGCTGGTGTTGCTGTTTTAGCTGGAGTTGCTGCTTTAGCAGGCGTTGCTGTTTTACCTGGTGCTACCGCTTTCTTTGCAGATTTAACTATTACTACTTTCGCGGGTGTTTCTTCATCGCTACTGTCACTGCTAGAAGATTCATCTTTTGCAACAGCTACTTTTTTAGGCGGAGGTTCATCCTCTTCTTCGCTACTATCATCGCTTGATGATTCCTTCTTTTTAGCAGCCGCTTTTGTTACAGCCGGTGTGGAAGGAGTTTTAGGTTTCTTGTTAGGTGTCTCTTCTTCCTCGCTGCTGTCTTCACTGGAAGAAGATTCTTTTTTCGCAACTGGTCGCTTTGCAACTGTGTTCTGATTTTCAGATTTGGCTGGTGTCTGCTTTTGTGGAACTGACTTTTTGATTCCTGACACATTCATTGCAGCTGGTGTCTCATCGTCCGAGGAATCATCAGAATCGTCGCTAGATGATTTAGCAGGCGCTACTGGTGGTTTTCCTACAGGAGCTTTTGGTGTTCGCTTTACAGGTGGTTCATCAGAATCCTCAGAGTCATCACTAGATGAGTCCTGCTTCTTTGGAGCAGCCTTTATTTGAGATGGAGTTGCTATAGGCTTTTTCAAAATTGGTTTAACAGGACTCTCTTCTTCACTACTATCTTCACTAGAGGATTCTTCTTTTTTACTAATCGGTTTAACTGGAGCCTTCGTTGCTGTTTTAGCAGGCACAGCTTCATCTGAGTCAGAAGAATCATCGGAAGATTCTTGGGCTTTAGCTGGCGCAGCAGCTTTGGGCGTAGATACTGCTTTTGGCGTAGATACTGCTTTTGGAGTAGATACTGCTTTTGGCGTAGATACTGTTGCTACCTTTGGTGCTGGTTTTTCATCTTCACTAGATGAATCATCCGAAGACTCTTCCTTTTTATTATTTGCTACAGCTTTAACTGCAGCTTTGCCATTTACTTGTGCAACTTTCTTTGGAGCCTCGTCTTCACTTTCTGAACTCGAGTCTGAACTACTATCTTTAGCCTGAGCTTTCAGCAAAATCTTCTTGGGTGAAGTTTTTTGAAAATGCTGAAATACTTCTTGTATCGACGGCGCTCCTTTCGGCAGTGAGGGCTGAAAAAATGGAAGGACGTAAGCGTCGTTCGAACTTGTATTTGTAAACACAATTTGAAGTACTGAGAGAAATAATATTAAAACGGACAAGCGTTAATAGACTGTAAGAGAAACGGTGAAGACCACGATAATTAAAGCTAATTTTGACGGAAAATTCAATATAAAATAGCGCTAATATTTCGACCACGTGGTATAGCTAAATGGCGGCACTTCTTACACCGCATGAGCACCGGAACTATAGTAATCGATTATTACAAGAATATAGAGCAAATTTTTGTATAATCTCACCGCCTTTGTTTTCTTTTGAAAAACCTTCGCCAATGATGCGTCCTTTTTTAATAAATAATCGTGCACGAGGGCAGAGACGCTCAGTTCTTCAGACGATCCCATGATGGAGCGTGTGCAAGGAGCTGGGAAAATTGGCCGCAAGTCGCAACGGAATGCACGATGAACGATCCAGCACGATTAGGCACGATGTTCACGCCTATCGCTTCCAGTGGCGCTGTAATCGACCATGGGTCATGTGAAATGTAGACTCGCAACTACACATAGTAATGGATCCAACTCCTGTATACTTCCCGGTCGCAGCTCGATCCGTTAGTGAGGGTCAACATACAAATTTTCTTTATTCTGATTGACTAGCGATTTACTGGTAAGGCAATGCTGCCATCATACTAAAAAAAGTGGAATAACAGCGAGTGAGTAAGAGAGCATGAAATCAACACAACTACATGTGGAGAAAGTCCAACAAACGATGTAGCTTGTTTCATTCTACCGTGCTTGCGATCTTACTCTTTTTGCGAAATTCATTTTTTAAAGAAGTTTCAAATAATAATAGAATTTCACAATGCGTGCTAACCGAACGAATGCGCAAAAAGAGTGAGGCTGCAGGCATGGCAAAGTAGAGCAAGCTAGGTATCTATCCATGTGCGGAATCACACATTGTATTTTGTTTTCTTTCTACAGTTTGCGCCGAGTTGTTTGTGTAGTAAAATGGTGGGGATGTGCGAGCCAGCTTAGAGAATACAGGAATTTGGTAGGAGTGGGACCCGGTACTGCACACATGTGGTTATATTTTAATTGTTTGCGGAATACTTCGTTTAATTAAAAACGGTCGGACCGCTGATAAATAGTATAATGTAATTACAATTATCTCATTTCAATTTTTCATTCTGTACGTTGATACAAATAATTGCGTTTAGTTTTTAATATTACAATATAATTGCTCTATCGGATTAGTGACAAATTCAAATAATCGTGATTGACTTTAACCGTCTCGAATTGTCTGAACAGTTCGAAACTTCATTGAAATTTATTATATTAAAGTACAAAAATTAGTGTAATAAATTTGTACAGTGTTACAATAATACAATTATTCAATACTATAAATATCATATTTAACTACGATGCAATTTGCAATTCAGATCTTTTATTCAGACGACCAATGAGAGCACAGGGAGAGAACTTTTTGTATCGTTTTACTACTATTTCGTACAACAGTTAAATATATTTCGTTATGTAATTACATAAACATTTCACTTCAGTAATTGAGTTCATAAACACAGTATATATTGTAGAATTTAATTTTAAATTAAAATAATGCATATAATTGGTTTACGTTCCATGTGTTCATGAAACTATGGAAATAATCCTCATGATCTCTGATTGGTCAATATCTGCTACCGGGTTGCACATTGGATATTTTCAAAGTAATAAACCGGCTTTGTGTGGTTACTTGTCAGGTGTTCACGTTTTTGAACGGAAGATTGACTTCTGGAGTTCTGTTTGAAGATATATTGCTTCTAAATAATGACGGAAACTCAACAGAAAACAAAATGTATAACATTGAAAGGCTCTGCGGAATTGGTTAAGCAATATCTTCGTAAGTTCCCCTCAAACTAATTTACATTGCTAACGACTTTGTTGCTTCAGGAAATCTGTTTCATTGTTTCAGTTTACGGTGTGAACAGTATTTTGTACCAAAGAGGCATTTATCCCCCAGAAACATTCGAACCTGCTGAGCATTTTGGTCTGTTCGTTTTAATGTCAACAGATGATAAAATTAAGGGGTTCTTAGACACTGTTCTTGGTCAAATCCAAGAGTGGTTGGTCCAACGAAAAGTACAAAAGGTAACTCTGGTCATAACAAACGTGAATACCAAAGAAGTTTTAGAGAAGTGGGACTTTAAGGTCGATTATGAAGGTCAAACTTCCAATGGATTGAAAGATGTTACAAATAATGGTCTCCCGGATGTTGGAACAAAAGACGTAAAGACTATACAGAAGGAGATACGTGAAGTAATTCGTCAGATCACAGGTAACGATCTTTATCTCTAAACTTTGCATATGCACACAAATAGAATACAGAAGTAATGGTAAGGCAGAAGCTTGGCTTGTTTTCTTCATGTTAATTTTATTATCAGGAACTGTAAGCTTTCTTCCATTGTTGGATTGTTTATGCTCTTTCGATATCTTGACTTACACTGTACCTGATTGTGGTATTCCAAAAGAGTGGGACGAAACTCAACCAGTTATTATTGCCAATAGTCAAGAGGTTCAATTAAGATCATTTTCCACTTCCATTCATAAAATGGAGACAATAGTTAGCTATAAGAATGTCTAGGTTTAAGTATTTTAAAGACTGTTATTTAAATCCTAATTGGTATGTATGTGGTCAAATGCATTGGTCGCGTAATTTTTAAGAGTTTGCATATGTGTATTGATTCTACTATAGTATTGTCTACTATTGTCTAAGAAGAGTTTTATAGAAATATATATTTTTTAACACAATTTATAAAACAATTATCATTGGACTGCAGATCTTTATGCAACTGGTTCATAGATAACATTTTGACTAGTTAATTGAGAGAAAAATTTCTTTAACTGATTAAATGATTCATTGTAGCAGAACTTAAATGCATGAAGATGGGTAGTTCAATTATGAGTGATTCTTTTTATTCTACTTTTTTTTCTATCCCCTTGTTGCAGCCTCAAACTTATTAAATTAACTATACTATTTATTAAATTAGAATTCATTGATGAATGAAAATTATGTTAAATGTCTTGGAGAATAGGGACTGCTGTAAGGAAGTTGTTCCTGGAATTAGTGGAGAATAAAACACAAGAATTGACAAGAATCTTGGCAGATTTTATTAAAACATAATTGACTATTACACTTAACACAGGAATTATATTATTTTACTTGGCAAAGCATGAAAGATACGACTAGAATAAAATATTCCTCGTGTCTCACATTCGTCACATACCAAATCGCAAGTAATGTCGTCAGCATTATATAAATGTTTAGATCGCGTGTACCGTTGCTCCGAAAACCTGTTGAACATCATTCTCCTTTCGATGTACACACGACACGAATTCACGAAACAAACGTTATAATCCGATCATGAACGCAGGATCGAAACTAAATTCTCGGTAGTACGTACACGTGGACGACCAGGCGTCTCTCGTTTAGTATAGAAGTAAACTCGACTGTAATTCGAGTTTTTTCGCGACTCGAAATATGGAAATTCAATAGAAATCTCGCGTGTCTCTCGCGTTAAACTATGTTTCTCCACCTTTCTTTTTCTCTCTCGAGGATGTCGAATAAATTGGTACTGGTCGTAAAACCGTTTTCCCCCGACGTGCCTATTGCACAAGGGATGTTCTTACCGAGTCGGTCCACTTTTCGTTCCACTTGTATTTTTTATTAGCTTTTTTTTTCATTTTCATTAGGAAACATCAACAGCGGCTTATGCTTTCGTTTAATACTTGCAGCGTTCGTTTTCCCTTACAACAATTTTCGCTATTAACTTCGTTAACGTACTTCGTGCTGCTAGAGTTTAGCCTTTACGGTCCATAGTGCACTTTCGTTTTCGCTATTAGACTATCGTTGGAACGCGATCGTTCGCTCTCACGCATCGTACAAAATCGAAACGGCTCTGTCCCGGCCCTTTTTCTCCCCCACCTCATCCGTTTTACTTTCTGACAATCGTTCGATCACTCGAGAAATCGTCTCTCTTTTTATCGGTCGCGATTCAAATTACCGAGGGCGGACGGCACGTCCGTGATTAATCGTTTTAACACTGTACGCAAGCTTGAACGCTCCGGAATCTCACCTAGACTATTTAGATTCGCTTCGGTTCTCTCCTGGTTAGTTTACACACTGCAAAAGCTGCTGGAAATACGTTGAAGTTTATAAACATTACTAAACCGTCTGGTCCGCCGTGAACTGTCTTCGTGACGCTTTGGGGGTTGGTAATCGTGAGCGGGTTTATTTCTGTGCTCACAAAACTTGCTTCCATTTTGCACCCTTCTCACAATTTACCCTTACCACCTCTACTATCGTTTAATGAAACCATGTCAAGATTTAGATGATCTATTGTTTCAGTCTTTCCGATGTCGCGAAGCAAAATTGTAGACGTATTTACAGAACCGATGCCATTCCTCGTTTCGATAGCTTTTCATTTCTCAAGCTTAATTTCATCAAACAAATAATGGAAATCAACTTATTGCAACCCGTGCATACCTAATTTTCATCTAATCAGAACAGAATCTGCGGCAGATTGGATTTTCTTAAGGATTCGTATAGCTCTCGGAGATCGATACGTAGATCGTATAAATGAAGTAGACCACAGGGTAGTATGGCTCACTTTAACGAGCACTGGTCTAGCAGATTGGTCTTTCTACGGCATCCACGGGTTGCAAATGTCGTTTCTGATTTCTGTATATAATTGGGGTTGAACGGCTCAGCATGATCGTGTCTGTGGTGGAAAAAACGAATAGTCTCTGGTTCGTTCGTCACAATGACTAGGCACAGCACCGCGGACCAGAACGAGTGTCGTGTCGCTATAACATTACGCGATAATCCTCTTGAGTACCGTAAAAACGCGTTTCCTAGTAAAAACAATGAAAAATAAATAACGCGAAACAATATACAATATTTTACAGTAGCGCGTAGTGGTTCCCTTCATCCGTGTCAGGGCGACATTTTCGCGGCTCGGTGGTGTTTATCGATCATTGATCATCGAAAGATTGGTCGCGTTCCCTCGGGCGATCCTTTCGTCACAGGATCGCGACCGACGACTGTCGATGTGTGAATTTAACTATTAATCAACATTCGGTTACGATCGTCGTTCAAGGGCCCGATTCGCGTCGAGATGTCTCGTCTGAACCCCTTTGTGGACCGTGCGACGCAACGCACCTCGTGTCCTCGTTCTTTATACACTTCTACTTAAGTTTACCTTGGACTAATCGCTATACTTCGATTTACGTTTTGTTTTTTTTTATGCGTAAAATATCATAAAATACATTCCTCTTTTCTTCGCTATGACTGGGCCCTGCGATCCGCTCGGCGCACCGGGGCTCCCTCGATCCTCGTAATCGATTCTTTCTCTTCTCTCCACACTTACTCTTTCTTTGTTACAATTGTTTTGTGTTTTTAGCAGGAACGTTAACCGAGAGCTTTCTCTAGCCCTCGTCCCCGTGCTCGCGAATCATCATCCCGTGAAAGACCAGATAGACGTTATAGAAACTAAGTTAGCGTTGCCTCGGAAGGACGCACCGGGCGGAACGCGGGGCCGTCGATGACTTACGATGACTTTCATACAAATCGTTCGGTGGGTACGAGCGACGTGAAATGAACTCGTAACAGAAAAGCACGGCGGCACTAGTAAGCTTGCACGGACATATATATTCATCTCGTCTTTGAAAAAGTCTTTGGTGTGTTGCTAGAGTGGCGAAAGTACTTCCTCTCTTCCCTCTCTCTTTCTCTCTCGCTTGTTTTCCCCAGTTGTTGGGAACACTCTGCTCGCTCGTTCGTACGGCAATCTATCTATACGGTATAATTGTTTTCATACCTCTAGAAATGTAAAAAGTAGGGGCGCGTGCGCTCGTCGATCGATGCCGACGCGAATCCGCGAATTGTTCTACGTTTCACGAACTATTCGTCAAGAGAATGGCGCGTTTTAACGCTAGAAATAAAGTCTCGTTTTTTTAATCAGCTACTTTAACCTTTTGCGATCCTGTGTCGACTGATTTTGATTATGTATATGAGTAATGCCATAATTACATGGCATGTAAGAGCAATTGTCGTATTATTCAACTGTTCTGATCAGATTGTGAGGTCTCATATGGGAGTATGAATGAATGTTGCAACAAACTTAGAAACGATAGTGGGGAACTGTTCCGACCGCAAAGGGTTAATTTGCTATTGAATCTTGTCGGTCATTTTTAAATTAAAGAGCAAACTTTGTTCTTCACGAAAGGAGCGGTCGTCATAAAAGAATTAAATACTGCCAATTATCTCTCGATTATCGATCAGGGCTAAGTCAAGGATTGTTTTAACTTTTTTCCAACGCGATCAACGCGTCGCCGACTGAAAAATTAGCACAAAATTCTGCCGGCTAGTGTCCATCGAAACTGAACTGGTCTTAGGTGTAGAAAAACTCGCATTCGACGTCTCGATCGATCGGCAGTCGGTGCACACGCGCCACTCCGGGGGATACAAGGAATACTTTGTACAAGAGCGTCCTGGACGCGTCTGAACGCACGCTTCGACGAACTGTCGCTGCAAAACCGAGGAGCACCTTCCACTGCGGATTTGTTTGCGATTTTAACTAGCTGCCGGATCTTGGAGGCAGTCGACACTTAATTGACTCGAACCGCGCAGTTGTCTGCAAATATCAGCCGATACGATGGAATGTTTCCGATCGAGTGGCAGGGTATTGTACTTTCTGTGACCGAGGCAGAGAATAAATAACGACTAGAGTACTAGAGGTTCGTTTTGCTCTTCTGCCTCGATACAGGTCTGCCGGGAAACAGCGGAACGAGATTGCAGCCTTGTTATACGGGGACAATGAAAACCTTTCGGAATCGTCCGAATCCACGGCGGCTCTTGCAATTACGTCTCCGCCTCGAAGACACCGGCCGCCACGTAGGGAGGGACTCGTTGATCCCGGAAATCCTATTACAAGATCCGAGATCGTCCGAACGACGAGTCCTTCTTTCCGCGATCCCGTAAAACGAAATCGTCGCGTCCACGTGGCTCTGTGTAACGATCCGCACGTGCTCACTCGGAAGGTTTACGACCCTTCACCCCTCTCCCCAGCCTCTCTCCATCGCCCTTCGACTTTCTCCTGCCTCTCCCGGATTTAGAAACAAAAATGAAAGTCCGTCTGTCAACGGAGATCACGATTGTCGCCGGGGAAACCAGCCGCTTCCTCGGGAAAGATGATCGAGACTCGACGGTCGTTTTAATTTCCGGCTGGCTCGAATGATCCAACCGAGCCCTTGGGGCGGCAAATTGATGTCTCTGAAGCTCGCAGCCTGGAAAAGCTGTGTGCTGCCAGGATATTTTTCCTCGTGCACGCGCGGTTACGTTTGTGCCGTGTTTTCCGAGCCTCTGGCGAGAGAAAACGAAGCGGGGACGCAAAGAGGGTGGTTCTTTTTTTCTTGGTGTTTTCGAACGTCGAATTCAACCGCGGCGACCCTTTCCCGTCTGCGAACATGTTGTTTCGGTTCGATGGCTTGTGCTCGGCCAGATCTCCTTCGTTCTTGCTCGCAGCTCGCTTAATATCCCGTCGACTCGCTCGACGATGATGATCCTGCAATGAAAAGAAAGATTTAATCGATTAGCTGTGGGTTAGCAAAGTATTCAGTGGTTAGGGGTAGAAACACTTAGTATGGGAGCATCGAATCTTGGAAAGGGAATCTGAGATAGTTCGCGAGCAGCGGATCTCAACTTTTTTTTACTACGTACCATTTAATTATTGGTTCATATTTATATATTTGTACATATAAAATAACAGCTTGAAGAGGGTGTCAGTCAACTTCTAATGTAACAATGTAGATAAACGAATGATTAGTCAAATTCATTTATTAGAAACAAAGGGCCTAACGAAAAGCAACGTATAATATTTAATGAGATGGTTGAATTTGGACAATTAGCACGCTTATGTCAGGTTCAATTTGCGTTAATTCGAAACGCAAGCCAGGTTCGAGTTTTAGTCTTGACTACTAGTGTCGCAGAAAATCCTGTTTCATATAAATGTATAGATATAGAATGGAAGCAAAAACCTTATCTCATATCCTGTATTTCAAATTGTCCTAATACATAGTTTCCCTGTTTTCAAAGAAATGTTCTTTGAGATCTCCAATTTCTTCTAATATATTTGTATTTAACGTAATTTACGTTTACGTATATTTCTACGAAACGTAGATTTTTATATATCCTAAGCCTCTTCGGCGTCCACGTTGGGAAACTACGTCCCAGAATCTTCCGAGATTGATCCTCCGTACAATCAGAGGTCCGTAGATTGTTCCTGAGAGACTTCCGAAGGACTTACGGTAATTCTCGAAGGGGCAGCCAAATGACCTTAGCCTCTCCCTTAGGAAGATCACCTAAGGGTTAAGCTTGACACTAAGGGTGGCCTAGATGTCTTGAATTTCCGGTGCTCGCGTCTCGGAAATTCTATTTATCACGCAGAAACGTAAAGCTCGGTCGAAAATTGCGTCTCAGGAAAATCTCTGCCAGTATTTAGCGAAACTGATTACCTGCTGAGAACGATCCGAGTGATCGCGGGTGCCGATCGATAGGTCCTAGGTCGATAGGTCCTAGGTCGATAGGTCCGGGCATCGTTCGGTCTGGTTCAGTCGGGAATGCACGCTCCTCGGCGATAGTTCGTGCGAGCTAGTTGGCGTCGTTGGTCGGTAGACGGTCCAGGATGCAGGACTCGCGTAAATGACGTTGGTCGGTGAATCGCTTCATCTCCTGGGGCTCTCCTGCGACAGGAAGTAGCCGTCGAAATTATTCGTGGACCGCGAAAGGTACCGGGTGACGCGCTCGCTCGGGCCCCGGACTTTCCGGCCTAATTAGCCCGGATCCATTAAGTTTATCTGGGGGCATCGGGGCCGCCAAGTTCCCTCGGGAGCAGACGCCGTAGGAGGAAAGTTCGGTCAACGGGCGGCAGAGATAACTCTAGACTAAGTAGCGAATGATTAAGCCGGAACACCGTAGATCGTATGTTTCTACCGCAGCCATCCGAACTACGACCCTAAGTAACAATTAGCCCGTTTCACTGAATCTCCGCGCTTAAGAGCCCTGCGGTGCCGAGGCCTGCAGAGATTCTACGTGACAAGCATCCCGAAAACCTTCGAAAACCACTTCGTTTTTAAAGCCACGTACACTTCGAGATCAATCCCGAATTACTGTGCTCTTGGTGAAAATGATTTAACGTCCACGAGGACAACCTGTGTTACAACTGAAGATACCCAAGTTCGTTTGTATTTAAAGTACATGTGTAATTAATGCACGTGTCTCCAAATGTACAGATAATACACGGGTTTTACATTGAAATATACAGTAGTTAACATATTCTAAATATCTATAGTTTTTAAATACGGTTGTGCGTACACAACTAAATATTCGAATGTTAGATATTTAGATAACTAATCTGTGATCCACGAAACATAAATTGATAGATATACATTCAGAAACGCGATCACTAGATGCAACCAATGTTTATTGAAATTGAAGTATATTACTGAGCAAACATATTCGTGTTCGTACGTATTTTAAAAGCGACTCTTCTACTAGTTCGTTCAGTAGATTGAAAAAGACTGTACACAAATTTTATTGCATTTTATGAATTGCCCAGGATGCATATCCAAAGTGCAAAGTTTAAGTTCACCTTAAGGGGGTAACACTTCCCCCATATCAAGAAGAATTGTTCGAGGTCGTTCATTAGTCTGTTTCGAACTAGGACAGAATCGAAATTGAAAATAGTAATTTCTGCGATAGTATATTGTTTACTTATGCGAGAGCCGCTTGATTTTTTGAAGCGGTAACTCGCAACCCCGCTTAAAGGGGAAAAGAAACGTCGGCGGATATGCAAATTAACGCGGTGCTGATCCTCGCGACGATCGGGGTGCGAGCAAACAGAATCGGTAATAGATGCGACCGACAAATTCGTTTTTGCCGGACGCTGAGGGCCCGATAATGGTCTTTACTTCTAATTAGCACGGGCCATTAGGTTTATCTATGATCGTTAAAGTCACCGGGACCGGTCGTTCTTGTTCCAGCTGGCGACCTAACGATTCGCGCGCGTCGAATTCGCTTGCAATTATCAGCTACACGATCATCATCGGCGACGCCCTGCGTCGGCCGTTCTCGGTCGCGGTGCGACGATTAAAAAATAATTCTCGGTTGGCGGCCGGCGCGAAACAAAGCGGGAAATTTAATTTTTATCTCTCCCTGGCCGCCCTCGAGGGACGGTCGTTACAATTTGTCCGAGTAATTGATTTCGATTGTCAAAGAACAGACACGGGGCTCGCTCGTGTAACGGGTCTTTGTCCGGCATCGCCTGTCCCTGCCGATTACCTATCCCTCGGAGCCCTTTTCATCGAGCGATTTTAATTGTCGTTAATTCCCTCGCTTACTTTTCATCGTCGCCGAGTATACCCCGCAACGGCCTCGGGACCGGCTAACGAGTTTCGCTAACGCGGTTTCGCTAATACGCGATAGTCAGCACTTGTACCGGTCCCCGGATTCGTAACTCGCAAGTGTGTCCTATAGCTGGTATAGAGCGCATCGGCTTTGGAAACGTACTAAGTTAGCCGGGTTACCGCGCGTTGAGTAGTTTGCAAGTCCATTATAGTGGCGTTAAGGGCGCGTATCTTGCACACGTTGCAAACCGCCTCGCACCTCTAAATCTTCGCGAGCCACCGATAGATGCCCAGCTATTCAACAAAACTCTGGAATCTGCTTTCTTCGACGATGCCCCAAGTCTTTCCACGAATTCAAGATCCGTCCCCATTGAATTCAACTTTTCTTCACATTTTCTTATGTCCCACGATCCCAGAAATACATCTGCAAACTATCGCAGCAATATATGTAAGACTCCCCGAGCTTGTGCAGCATTCATCGACTACAACTCGTCGAATTTTCAACGGTACTACTTGCAAAAATTCCGAATGTTTCCTCAAACATACTAGAATGTACGCGTAAAATATTATTCAGTGGAGGGTTGTAGTTTTTGTTGAATAAATCCACAAACGAACGAATACCCGATAGTATTTTCTCCCTTAAGATCGGTCGAACGGATCGTCGACTGTAATGCCGTGTGTAGATGCGCAGACGAGATGCAAAAATTCCGAGTGTAACATTGAACAGAACAACTTCGTAAAATCTCATAAACCGACGATGTATATAGTATAGTTTTTATTACACCAATTTTCGTTATCCGAAAATCGACATTGTTCGACGGCGTTGATTTAATTTGGCGATCGAGCGAACAAATTGTTGGCTATACCGCGTGCGTGAAAGGTTGGACGAGTTTCCCGAAGCCTCTTTTCAACGGCAGGGAGAGGACGCGAGCAACGATTTTTCCCCGACGATTGTTGCGAGCCCTTTTTCTCGCGAGGCGTTCGAGCTCGCGTTTCGGGGCTCGCTCTCTCTTTTTTATTCCCGGCGAGTTTTTTCCACGGCGCAGAGGCTGCAGAGGTTGCAGCAGCAGCGAGTCAGGAAAGAGCTCCGGATATCGCGAACCTCATATCCCAGGGCACTCTTTTCCCAACGTTTCGCCCGCCCTTCTCCCCCCGGTCTCTCGCTTGCTCGCCGACTGCGTTCCCTCTCGCGAAACGACCAATCCTCCGCGTTCCTCTGCGATGCGCCGCTATCTAAGGACTCCGGGGATAGCTGCTGGGTATTACACATCGGGTTCCTCGTTTATTAATCTTCGAATTACTTCCGGCCGGGTCACCGGGAAACGTTTCCGTACTGTCAGCGAACGACGCGGCTCTAGTCAACCAAAACGATTTTTCGCTGCGCGAATTTTTTGCGCCGCCCCTCGATGCCATTCGATGGCTGTCACCGTCAGAAGTTCTCGCAGCTTTAATCTGTTCGTTTCGAGAAATACAAGTATATTTCGTGGTCAACGGAAGCGAGCCATCCGATAAAAATTACATCGATAATGAAATCGCGGCTCGCATATCCCCTGATTTTATCGTGAGCAGATTTTCATTTTCCCCGGCTGCTGGGCAATTCTGCTGTACAAAACGATCTGGAAAAGAAGGATATTGAAAGCGACTTCCAGCAACTTCTTTTTCCTTCAGAGATTCTCTTCCTGGAAGTTGATGCAATCAATTCTCTTGTAATAGGTTTGCGGTCGTCCTTTGAAATAAAACTGTTCGCTTTCCGTGAAGTTCTGTTTTTAAAACTGCGGGAACTCGCTTCGAGGGAAGCGGCCCAGAGAGATCGACGATAGTCGACGGAATAATCGGAAATGGAAGGTTGTGGCTTACCTTTGGGAATCGATGGCGTGGCCGGGCGATCGTCGCAAGTTCGACGCGAGACGGCGACGACGACGACGACGAAGAAGAAGTAGAAGTAGAAATAGAGGGTGGTGGAGACGCGGCCGTGAGATGAGAGAAGTGTGAGGAATAAACGAGGGAGGATCGCGGGAAACAATAAACCGCGAACCCTCGAGAAATTCCGGTTGGTCGAGGAACGGGGGCGCCGCGTAGGGAAATCGAGAGCCCGAGGAGAGCGAAGAAGACGAGGACGCGTACGTAGGAACCTGAACGGGTGGCGTTGGGAAGGGATGTGGGTGAGGCTACAACAAAACAAAACACGATGAATGTCCCGATGTGCAAGCTGCAAGCATAACAACGTCAAGAAGATCGATGGTTAGTCTTTGTCGCAGTTTGCTGGCGTCCGCGAATTGCCTGGATAGATGGGCTCGATAACGCCGCGATAAATCCGTGAGCGACGGTTCAATGTAATGTCCTGATCGAGTCGAACGATCCAGGGATCTATGAGGGATCTCTGTCCAGACAATTCAGCGGCGCGACGGTTGCTCGGGAATTAGTGGCAACATAGAGAATCAGTCATCTAACTCTGACACCTTTCAAGCAACCGCAATTTGTTTGACGTTTAATTCGTTTCGAAGATCGTTCAGCAATTAAAAAATCCTTCCTGCCGAAAATACTTCGAAAATTTCGTTTATCCAAATTTTTATCATTTATTTATAATCCTTATAGTTATCTACTATGCTTTTCTTCTAAACTAATAAGTCATCGGAAACAAAAAGCATGGTCAATCTCCTCCGAGGTTACTACTTAAATGCAAATGATTAATCACTGTTCAAACATAGCGCGGTCGGCAAAAAGCCTATTAATAGGCTTCCAGTAACTGAAACGTTAAGCAGCGTATTTAAGCCGGTATTCTATAAATATTTTGCAATGACGCTGAAAACGGGAGTAACGATACTCTAAAACTTAGGTGATTCATTCCGTGGAATATATTATTAGAAAGCAAATCGATGCGGGGAGGGTTCGTTAGCTTAGTTGTTAACAGTGAAATTACCTTGACAGTGCCGCTAGATGCGCTAGAAGCGGGCGAGCGTCACGTCCTCGGCGAACGAAGAGAACTTATCCATATCTTGCGTTAGCGTGAACAAGAGAAGCCCATTAATTACGAACAGGGGAAAAGCGTGGTTAGTTTGGTAGCGTCGGCGATTCTTCGTTTCGATTCGGATCGGTTTCGGGCAGCCTCCTCGGCAACGATAAAAGAAATAACTACTAATGTTTCCGAATCGATCGAAGAAATCGCCGAAGCCGGGAGCGGAAATTCTGCGGAGCTTTTGCTTTTTTCCGGCTGTTTCTCTCTGTTTTTGTGAGAAAGCGAGGGAGTCGGCCTCGTACTACAGCAGCGGTCGTCTTACGAGCTCTTCAGGGCTCTCTCTTGGTCGGCCCTCGAGAGAGGAGCGAACTCGAGAGAGCTAGCACACGGGGTCGAGAAACGGTCATAGTTCTATTTCCGTCGCTCGTGAATCATTCCCGCTTCACCTATCTCTCCTAACGCCGGGCGTATAACGCCGTTATACGGGCTCGCTGAAAGATGGCGCGTCCCTGATAAAGTTCCTCCGAGGACGATTTCATAGGGTCGAACTAACCCGCGGCCCGGCGAAACTTTCGCGACGGGAAAGAAGAACGCTTCCTCCGCCGCCCGCCTCGTCGTCCGCGAACTCTTAACGCCGCCGTGCCGCGTGTTTTTATACGAGGAAGAGAAGATCCTTGCCCTCTCCCTCACGAGAAGCCGAACTTTGGAGATCGGTACCACGGCGGCCACACTGAAACCGATCGATATTTCGAGCCCACTCTCGCGGTCGAAATGAAATTTCATTCGTACCTAGAGACCACCGGGTCGCCGGTCGACAACCGTCGACGGCGCGTCGTAACGACGGAAACTTGGCCTGGGGATCGCCACTAAACGGTCCGTTTCCGGACCTCCGACGCAATAAATTCCGGCCCGGTGATGTTCTCGCAGCCGTTGGGAATCGCTTTAACGATGTACAGTCTTGTCGAAGTTCCCCGTTGAAAATATCCAAGCAAGCGCGCGCGCGCGCGGGATTGCAGGACGCGTTTAAACGGGCCAAGAGCTCCCGACCGCGATTTTATCGGCATTCCCGGTCCGTTAATAATATTCGCGGTGAATTGCCGATCGTCGGGAAAGTAAGCGCGATCCCCCGAAATCCCAGCGCAACAATCTATTAGCCCCGTTTCCCGCAAACCCGCTCGCTGATAGTTGAGCGCGATTCGCTGCATGGTAGCCGGATTATGCCCGGCCCAATTCGTGGGATTAAGCGATTTCAATTAACCAAAAATTACGCGATGGTATCCTCGGGACCGGCCCGACGTGGTCCGCTGCGGGCGCAACACTTGCTTGGAGAGCAGGATGGAGGTCCGCAACCCCCAAGATCTCGATCTCGCTCGCTCGATCGGCCAGCTACTCGCCAGCCGTGTGTAGAACTTGGGGCCACGATAACCTGGCCACGGTAATGCGTATCAGACTACATTTCACGGTTGATCGAGACCCGGCACGCCGCCATAGACAATTTCCCAAAGGGTTCTAGAGCGATATAATGGGCCGGGCCGGGCCGTAGATATATACCCGTGGCCACCGTAACTCTATCGCATTACGGTTAACCCGACCAGTAAGAGGCTGCTGCTAGATGCCGGTTAGTTCTCCGGGAGTGAATTCGTCAATGGCTCGTCGATGCTCCGCTCGAGGATAACCTCGACCGGCTGGCTGGCTGGCCACTCGAGCAGCCAATTCGCAAAATTGTAGTTCGTGGCACGTAGGTCGATCGTGTCTCGTCACTTCGCAATCTTGCCTTCCCTCCTTCGACCTATCCTCGTAGCTTCTCTCTGCGCCATAACTTCTGGCTTCGTTGTATCCCGCGAGAGCTTGTCTAGTTATTCCTCCGGACTGTGCGAATTCGGCATCGATGACGATAGGAGACTAAGATTGTTCCGATAGAGTATCCAAAGTAGGCGTCGTTTCGTTGCTCGTGATCGAGATAAAGAGATCAACGTTATATAGAGCAATCTGAGCTTTGAGAAGGTCTACAATACCTGCTTAGCGAACGATATTGAAGTAGAGACTCGGATCCATGCGCGGTTTTAGCATTTAGTTGAGGTTGAGATATTCAGTATTTTCAACAATTTTCGGAGACATGTAACTAAATTACATGTCTTATTTTCATTTAAATCTATTCGAAATCAATAAGCAGTAAGTATCTTAAATGGAAGTCGCTCCTTTGCTCTCAATTACGATAGAACCAATTTATATTTTCTATCACCCCACAGCCCGCGTGCTTTAACCCTTTCACTACAGCAGTGTCGTCCGCCGAAGTACTATCGTTGAACGGAAGTTCACGCCAGAAATGCACAGTGCGTGTGATTTCTGTAGATACGTTTTTCTTAGTTTTAAATAACAACTGTGCTGAATAAAACAATCATTGCTCTAATGTAACAACTATATTTACATTTTTAATATGAAAGAACCTAGACAATTATTAAAATACAAAATTATTTTTGTATTTTGACTACGGATGGCACTTGTATACACGTCATGTGGATGCCGGATATATACGGCACCCGTAGTGAAAGGGTTAAACATCTAGGTTCTCGAAGACCAAAAATACTGTAGTCCCGTGTGGACAGTGTAGAATGGGCGTGGTTTCTTGGCTCTGGATTTTAACACAGCTACCCTAACGTCCTACAGAGCAATCTGTGCAGTGTCTATACACTGCCCGCAGTAGATTCTAGCTGGCTCCGGCGGTCGCTTGGCTGGACACCGAAAATCCTCGAGGTCGTTACAGTTTAATGCGTCGAGCGGCGTCGTAATGCGGATTCATTGTCGACGAAAGCGTTGGACCCTGCTCACTCGGTCGTGTAAACATTGCGTACTCTCGGCGACGACGACGTCGACCAGCAAGAAATCGCACGACCGCGTCTCGAACCCGTATCCTCAGTCTCCTTACATCCGAGCAGAGTTCCCTCACGGGACATATGTCCTTATACCGTCTCCGTGAGCTTTAATGAAACCCATAAAGCGTTCTCTAGATCGCACTTGCGGCGCTGTAGCTGGCTATCACTGGTTTACTCGATGGGATGGTTCGTAGCCAGCGGCTCGAACATCCGGCTGCTTTTCACGAGAGAGGGAATCATCGTTTACGGAGACGCTGTGCTGGAAAAATCGATACGCTAATTTTCTTCATCATCCGAAATACCGCCCCTGGTGCGCGTTGAATCTGCTGCTAATATGCTGTTCAAAGCATGCGAAAATCATTATGTTTGGTCGTAACGCGTATTACATATTTCGTTGAGAATACGACACCGATGTCGGATTTTCGACGACTTTTCGAGACCAGGACTTCCTTTTCTACCTATACCATCGAAATCACTCCTTTAGGGTTTATATTATAATATAATGCAAGATATTTCAAGTCGAATTTACGATATTTCATCCGCAATGAAAAGTGTAAATATTGTCTTCATCTGCATTTCTGCCAAAGTGAACGTTCAAAGTAGACAGTGAATGAAATAGAGCCGAGTTCGATTTTCGATTAATTGAATGTACACCTATGGATGATTCAGCCGTAGTGCAAATTCTACATTCGCCTTTACACAGCGAGCGAGATTCGTTCGTCCTTTCATCAAAAAATACAGATCCACTTGTTCTGTTGTCGATATCATCTATACTATCGCTCCCACCCCTATTCATAAGTATGTAGACATTTCCTTGATTAAGATAAGTTATCTACAAAGAATTGTGAAATTAGTAATGAATATTACTATGATTTTTTTGTATGTACTTCGTACTATATTAGAAGGTCCAGAAGATGCGAAAGCGAAGCAGACATGGTGAAAATGTAGGAAAGAAGGGGGAATGGTAAAAGAGATGCAACGGAAGGTGAAAAAAGATATTAGCGAAAAACGGGGAGGAGCAGGGGTGGATAGTAGTTAGATGTATAGATAGAGAGAGGAAGGGAGAGAGAGCAAAAGCAGGAAGAGAAGTGCGAATGAAAGAGTAAAAAAAGGAGGTTGGATGGACGAGGAAGGGTGTTGAAAACAGAGGTCGCAGAGAGGAAGAAAGGAAGGATGAAAGGGAAGGAATGACGGAATGAGAGAGACGATATGTAAAAAGATTTATAAAGGGGACGGAATCTCTTTGTAAGGAAACAGATATATACTTATATTCATAACTTTCACTCGCCTGGGTTTAAATGTACAGTTAAGTCCGATTATAACAATTTCTAAGGGATGAATAAGTTATGTCATTATAAGAGAACGTTGGCATAAGCAAAATTAAATTATGAAAAATCGAATTTAAAAGAGTGTTATGCGGAATGTAACAAATTTCGAACTCTATTATACATTTTTATTGTTAGCATTACGGTCACTCTTAAGTCATTTATTCTTCAAAATGACTTCTAAAGACCTGAATGCACCGATTCTTTCTATTAATTTCATTTTCTATAACAGCTTTGTGAAATTTGATTCTCGAATAGGTTGATTAGCAGGCACAATTTCGATTCACGAAACACGTTACAGCAAAACCTTTTCGCACATGGTAAAGGAACGCAGGAGCGGAAGAATGTCGCAGGCAAGTTTTTCCGTGCCGGAATCCCGTCGAAACGTTTTTCAATCGGAGGAAGAGAGAAATCGGGAAATTTTTCCGCGAGCCGGTCCACGTCGAGTTCTCCACACATTTCGCGGCACGCGGGAATTAAATCCCGGCCGATCGCCGTGGAAATGCCTTTCCGCGTAATCGAACTCGCGTATTAATTTCGTTTTAATCGTTTCGGCGCCGGTAATACGCGGGGAACGTCCCGCCGCGCTTTGCAATCACATCGAGGGCTCTCGTCGCGTTTCGGAGCGGCCACCCGTCTCGCCTCGCCTCGCCCCGCCCCGCGCACCCCTCGCCGACGCGATTCTCTCCTCATACATTTTAATTCAGTGACCTTCCATCGCGCGCGTTTTAATTCGTTCCTTTTGTTCCGGCGCCGGCCGGATCCATCATCGTTCCCCGGTTCTCTATATCTGAACCGGGCCGCGCATTGTTGTAATTGCCCTTTGACGGTTTCGCTAAGTGAAGTGCACCGGCGACATTTTGTTCGAATTCCCGGCCCGGGCACAATGGGACTTTCGCGGCTACGCGCGACCCCTCCTCTTTAATATCCGGTCGCGTTGTATTTTTTTCCGTGGACATTATCGCCGATCGTCGCGACCAGAGTGGCACCGGTGCTCGCTGGTCAAATTAAAGAAAGCATCGAGCAGAATTTGCTTAAATAAGCCCTGGGTATTCAAGAGGAGCCGGTTCGGAAATCCGTAAAGCAAACGCGTCTAATCCTGATTTAACGTTTTTACACGGAGCATCAACGGGTCCGCAATTCGTGAATTCTGAAGCACGATTCGCCTCGTTTCGCGAAAGGATTGTATCGCTCGCGTTCGGTTTATTTTCTCACGTGGAATCACATGGCTGGTTTCCGAAGGGTTAATTTAGCTGCGTTTAACTTCGCGGGATTGAGCAACACCGCGAGATCTATCCAGCTGAGGCGGGATAACTTTGTCCAAACACACTTGCCGCGCAGCAACGACGTGCCCCGAGTTTCCGTTTACTTTAAGGGGAAGTCGTAGACTGGCTGATATAAGGGGCATTCCGCTGCGAAACAAGAGGCGAACGCTCGCGACAGCTCCACCTCTCCGCGTGGACGCGGAGAAACCCGTGACGCGAGTGGTGTTTGGAAAATCGAAGCCGGGAACGGGCCCGGTCTCCCGTTTCGGTCTCGATCGTGTTATCCGGGGACGAGAGAGTTGCCCTAGCTGGAGAAAACCGAGGCGATCGGGTTCCGTAGAAACGACCCTCTTCTATGTATAAAGGCGGAATCGATGTTACTGTCCGTCGATAAATATAAAATACCTACTTTAGCGATACGTCGCGGCTTAAACCCGCCGGTTAGATACCGTCGAAAGGCCCGCGGAAAAATTTATCGTAACAATTCGACAAGCGTCATTCCGTTCGCGTTCACTCCTTCGCCGGCACTCTCGCCGAGGTTCAGAGCGAAACGGAGCGGGCCGTTTGAAAAATCGAATTGCTACGCGCGGTGCGAAAACGCTACGAGGATGTCGCTGCCGAGGATGCCACGGTATTCGCGTTTCCAGCGGAACGACACCGCGTAAAATGCGAAGCGATGTTCCTTGCGGTAAATATAAAATCCTCGTCGATCTTTACGTAGCTCGGGAGTTATCGTCGTTCAAGAAGCTAGCGCGAATAGCACAAGATGTTTGGCAGTGTAGGTTGCTGGAGCCAAGATGCCACACCCTTTACAGCGTCGGTTAACTCATTGCTACACCATTTTCTTTAGAGTTACAATGCTTCTGACTTTTTAAATTGCAGCAATTTCTTAGAAGAGAAATAATGCGGCAATACGTATTATATTTATTCGAATACTGAAAAATCAATGACGAGAACGAAATTTTATACAAACTTTGAAGGAACAACATTCGTACCAACAAACCTCGACCAATCACAATTAAATTGATACAAATTAACTAAATAACTAACTAACTTTCTGGTGAAGTTTCGAAACGGTACTAGAGGTATAACCAAAATCACTTTTAACGCGTAAACTGCTGAATATCTACCCTTAAAATTTCCACAATATCAAAGTCATTTAATTGGTGAAACCGGATCTAGAAAATTGAAATTTAGTAACTATTGGTTTAGCTATTTGCATTCCAAAAGTTCTGATAACATTTATCTTGGTCGAATATATTTTTTCCCTTAAAACTTACACATTGTCTAGCACAGATTAATAACACAGATCATAAATAAAAAAAGTTATAAAAATACTGTTAACAATTAAATATTATTTATTATTATTATATTATATTATTTATTAAAATATTATTTATTATTATTATATTATATTATTAATGACACAGATCGTAAATAGAAAAGGTTATAAAAATACTGCTTACAATTAAATATTATTTATGATATAGCACTGTTTGTACTATATAATATATTCCAATATATTTTCAGTCAGGTTGGATAGTGGACACATACGTGTCAGCAAACAGAGGATTCCAAAATTCTTTAGGAGTGCATGGTTTCTCTTTAATAATTCTATGGTGAGAACATTCCTTTTGCTTAGATTTTATTTCTAACTCAGAGAGTCCAAGGTCTTCATAATACTGTATACATTGCCAACAACTGGTACCAGCCATCTTTGCTCTTTCCGCTTTATTCCTTGTTTTAAAATTAACTATGTTCCCTTCTTCATATGGCACATCAGAACTCATATGAGACACATTTTCTGACGTATTATTGTCACTAATTTTTGTGTAAACAACTTCAGAAGTTGATTTCTCTCGAAGTCTTTCACCAGGAAGATAAAATGTTTCATCAGCAGATGAAAAATTGGAGTTGCAAGTTCCTTCAACCAATCTTGACAATTTTCTTTCTTGTGCTTGACTTTTATTACTAGTATCAATTTTTTCAGTTTCTTCTTTAACTATATTATTAACCATATGTTTTACATTTATTTCCTCAGTTTTCTTATTAAGTTTTTCACCGGGAAGATAAAATGTTTCATCAGCAGATGAAAAATTGGAGTTGCAAGTTCCTTCAACCAATCTTGACAATTTTCTTTCTTGTGCTTGACTTTTATTACTAGTATCAATTTTTTCAGTTTCTTCTTTAACTATATCATTAACCATATGTTTTACATTTATTTCCTCAGTTTTCTCATTAAGTTTTTCACCGGGAAGGTAAAATGTTTCATTACTGGATTGGAGATTGAAGTTGCAAGTTTCTTCAATCAATTTCGACAATTTTCTTTTCTGCGCTTGACTTTTATTACTAGTATCAATTTTTTCAGTTTCTTTTTTTGGTATGTTAACTATACGTTCTGTAGAAATTTTCTCAGCTTCTTCTGTTCTTACATTGTTAGCAATACGTTCCGTGTGAACAATAAGTGACGGAGGTGGCATAATTTCGCAATTATTTTTGACGCTCTTGTTCAGCGAGGTATTAAATGACTTTAATTTGTTTACTGAACATAGTTCATTTGAAGTAGATGTATGTCTACGTGAACATTGATGGAGGCTAGTAATTTTAGTATCACTAAACAAATTAATTTTTCTTCTATTATTGTCTCTATATGTTAGAGGATTGCTTTTATTCACTTTCAAGCTCCGCATTTTCAATTTCGATATTTTATGTTTAGTGGGACTATCTTCAATTATTTCTTCATCATTGGAACCAGAAACTTTTACGAATTTTTGTAAATTTTTTGTGGATGTAAGAAATTCAGGTTGTATCAGTGTAGTTAATTTCTTATGTTTTTCCTCATTTATAGTCATTTTACTTTCTTCAGATGAAACGAACTCGAGCCTTGATTGTTTCAACTTCTTTCCACTCTTCAATAATGTGGTTTCGACATTATATAGTTTGCAGAGTCTCATTTTTTTTGGCAATTTAGACAGTGGTGTACATTCGACTGTATCTTCATTATTCAAAATAGTTGAACACTGATTTTCTTTGGTTTCTACAAATGTAGAAATATCTTCATCTGAACTATTTGCCAAAACGGTAATATTTTCTCGAAGTAGACTAGACGTACCAATCTCATTAGTGTCATCCAAAATGGAATGGCCGGGTATAAAACTATTTTTCCCAGACTTATACTTCTTTCCAAGTACTGGACTACGTAATAATTTTTCATTTACTATTTGCTTTTGATCAATCTTATCATCAGCTAGAAGTGTTACATTTAAACCCAAAGCGTTGTCCAAATTGCATGTTGTTGAATTTTTGGGTGGTGTTTGTAATACAACATTGCTATTATCACTTTTAGATTCACACACTTCAAATGGAATGTCTACGCCAACATTTTCACAATATTTTTTCAATTTAAAGTACTTAATACATAACTTTTTATAGTGTTCGTACACGTTCCCGAGAATTCCGGCAAAATCCTTGGTTGCAGTTTGTGCGTCTTCGTCCTCTATACAATAGTGAAATTGTAGAACATCTGAGGTAGCCATCGGTAAAGTAAACGAGGTTAGGTATTTGTTTTCTTTTCGAACAACTCGACACCTCGCTTGTATTTTGCACTTTGCATTAATTAACGTGCTGCATATTTTTATTGCGCATACCAGTTATCACACTGTTGATGGGTTTAGGAACAGGTGAACTTCTGCATAGATTAACGAACGTAGAAACAATTGAAAAACGCGCGAAGGCAAGCACAATCGCTCGTGCATTCGTTCTGCCTCACTCGACCTGTAGCCGACCAACTGTACATACTTAACACACGCTGCTCCGTAACCATATTATACATCTATATTTGTTGTTAATGAATAGTGGTTATAGTTATGAAGGAATACCACAATTCTCACACATACCTACACAACAACGTTTAATCAAGTACTTCAATTTTATAAAAATGTTAAGTTTGCGGGTATGTCAGTGAAAGTGCAAATAAAGGAAAAATTGCGAAATTTGTGAGAATAACTGTAGACATTTCTTGGCAGCGTTTAGACCACTGTAGTCACCGGTAAGATTAATGTAGCAAGACGTAGCGATTGAGAGAGCTAATTGAAAGCCGAAGCATGATAGCGGGACATACAGTCGATCTAGGTATCGTGCGCGTAATGCAACGATCGCACAAGCGACTAGCTGCAGCCGGATTTTCACGCGAGGCCGTCGCTCGTAAAAGCTGGCGCCGGGCTCGCCGTGGCCACACCGTGCGACGCACTCTCGCATAATCCCGCTCCGCGCCCACGCTTTACGACCGTTTCACCTCCGCAACCGGAATGACATAATGCAAAGCGAACCAAGATTTACATCCCATTTGCCTTGCTTTCCGCGATTGTGTGCACGCGCGGGGCTAACAGCGCTTTCTATCCGTATTTCGGATTTTCTGCCGGGCCAGGAGAGAGGAGGGGAGAACGACACCGCCAACCCCCTGTTCCGGTCCACCCCCTTTGTTTTGCGTCCGAGAATTATTTCGTTTCGTCCCTCACGGCGCTCGCAGCCACGCAATTACCACCCCCGTCGCTTCGCACCGCCTCGCAGCCCCATCGGCAACGTTTTTTCGCAACGACACGTCGCTTCGCCTCGCGCGATATTTTTTTTCCCTCGCACTCCCACCAGCTCTCTCTCTCTCGGATACTTGTTGCTCCTTTTTTCGTCGTTCCATCCGCGTAATTGTGCTTTAACCCTTTCGCTACGGGACAGTTTCACGCGAACCTACGGTCTGTCGCGAGTCGAGCATCACCGCTGCTCTTTGCACGAACGATTGCGTCTTTAACCCCTTCCCGTACTTTAGCGAGTCAGGCTCGCGATGAAGATTTTTGCCCAAACATGAATATCGCAAGTCAGACTCGCGAACAGATACTTGGGCCAAACATATATATCGCGAGTCTGACTTTATGTAAAAATATTGCGGGCATCTACATTTCGAATCGTATTGCGACTGTTTACAAACATCAGTCTGGTCTGTCTAGCGCGCGTTGATGCGGACCGCTCGGGCCCGAGGTTCGTCGAGCTAAATGGCACGGGAAGGGGTTAACCGTCGCACCCTCCTTCGCGCGAAAGAGTTCATCTTTTTCTCTGCACGTAGCACGAACCGGAGGATCTTTGATTTCTTCATCACGGTGCCGCGAGGATGCGATCGTTTAAAATGTACGCGCAAAACACGATTGAATTGAAGCGTGCAGAAGGGGTGAAAGTAGCGAACGGATTTGTTGCATAAATATTTCTGAGGAATGCGCGTCTGTTAATCGGATTATACCGGATTACTACTTAACCCCGTACCACGGGTTAATATAATGTGATAAACCGTAAACAAATGCACGCCGGGATAATTAAATTTACTAGCGAACTCAAGCACAGTTGCTAGTGAATGTAATATTTCGGTGGATATCTGACTTACGTATTCAGAGCTGTGGACAAATACATTCAATTCGATATTTAATTACACAGACGCATACGAGTGACGTTTTATGAAAACTCGTTGGCTACGAAAACGGTTGACGGAACAATACTAAGCATAAATCTAGTTTTAGTTCCGTTGACTTTTTTACGGTTTGAACGTAATCTTTTCTACTCTTTTTTCACGGTGGTACTGTTGCGTTTAGACGCGTCCTCTCGCCTTGCGTTCTTATCGATGATACGGCTGGCCGGACAATGGCGTGGCCTTTGTTGTCCTTCGCGGTACATCATCGACGCCCGGGATATCCCGACGTAACGCTCTCTTGCACAAGAGAGCAGTCGAGAGGCGAGGAGAGGAGGAGAGGAGATCGGCTGCGATTCCCCGGCAGCCGGATGGCGACGAAATGCAAAACGGTCGAAGATTTGCATCCCAACTGACTCGCTTTACGCGGCGGTGGCCACCGCGCTCCTCGCCGAGGGGACGACAGTCCTCCCGTTCGATTATGCGAACGTCCGCGTCGTCACGGCCGACGCGACGTGTGCACAACGCCGGCATAATTTCACGGCTCGCACGTGATACCGGCACTCGCGCGAAAACAACTTCTCTCTCTCTCTCTCTCCCTCTATCGCATTGTGTCGCTCTCCTTTTCTGTTACTCTCCCTTTTTACCCTCCTCTCTTTCTCTCGCGGCACCTCTCTCGCCCCCCGATTCGATTTTCTCGGCTGTTTTGATTTTTTCCTGTCCGTCGGGATAACGTATCGGAAGACGGATTTCCGGGTGATCGATTGATTCGTTACCACCATCGAGAATAACGATACGCCCGCCATATATCGTAACGGCGATCGTTCAATCCCGGATTGAATGTAACACGAATATTAAAAGTTTCATCCGCTATTAAGAATTCAACCGATCGACCGTCCCACCGGCTCGGCTCGTGTGTACGCACTGCATTCAATTT
This sequence comes from Augochlora pura, assembly GCF_028453695.1. Classification (NCBI taxonomy): domain Eukaryota; kingdom Metazoa; phylum Arthropoda; class Insecta; order Hymenoptera; family Halictidae; genus Augochlora; species Augochlora pura. Next base: position 13,753,665 of record NC_135777.1, on the reverse strand, counting down.
TCATTTCGCTGGCGATCCCGAATCGTTTTCCCGTCATTGCTCGATCCCTTCGATATTAATGGAGTCCTTCTCGTCGTTGCCGGGACCGGCGGAATTCGTTCACTCGTTCATCAAGGTCTCTCTAACTTTAACCCCTTTTTGCAACCGCGATCGCTCGAGATACGACTAATTCTTTGGTGAATGGTCGACTCTTTTATAAAACAAATATTAACCCCCTTGTATTGCGACAATGAGTCTATACCGCGATAAATGTCGAGCATCTATTCTAAATCGTAACAGGTTTTGATCCTTCTGTTATGAATGTTCTGGTTCTAGTTGAGAAATAATCAACACTAGATTTACGGAAAAATTAATGCATATTTACGATCTGAATGATTGTAAATGAATAAATTAGGTTAAATCGTAAAGAGTTGGCCACGCGACCCGATTAGTATTCTTACAAAAATTGTAGACTTACATTTCTTGTAAAAACCAGGCTATTTCGAGAAGAAAAAATATGTATAGCGTTACCAATGGTATTAATTGACTGCAGCTCTTCATGCAAAATCTGCATTAATTGCGAGAGAAGGGAATTCATAGCAGTTAACTTATTTCTCATTCTCAATTTAATAGCTTGCGAATGCTATATTAGCAAAGATTAATTTTTCTGGCGTTACTCTTGTTTTCTGGCCCACCTACTCATAAAATCCGTAACCTAGTTATGAATTATGCTTTGAGTCTGGTCCAGTTGTACGCCTGGAAATAAAAAGCAGAAAAAAGACTCGAAGAACTGCAAATCAACGCAACTGTGAAAGAAGTCGTAGTGTAAGTGGCAAATACTACCCGCAGTTCGGTGCAGTTCTACAATCCGGAAATAAAAAACATTCGATACTGTCGGTGGCTAGTACCGCTTCATTTTTCTCGTGTGACTAGAAATAGAAATGCCAGAGGTACAGTGTTTCTGTCGGTTTTTCGATATCCCATTTTACAGTTTCACAAGAATTCAGATTAGTATAAACATTCACAGTCGGTTAACAGAATCGTACGAAGCAGCATCACCGGTAAAAATGGCCATTATTCGACCGTTTCTGTACGTCCTGTCCTACTGCGGTTTCGTGTAGCCGGAATGCTATATTAGTCGAGCGACAAAACGATCGCTTTCCCCTTCCAATTATTTCGAAAACAGATCCTGCGACTGAATCGAACGTGTCGAATTAGGGCAAACAGAAAATCGACCAGCTACGTTCTCGTTGTTGGGAACGAATATAGATCGGAAGTCTACAAGCCGCGAAAAATGCTTCTCCTATATCGTATTAACGAACTCGACGCGCGAACCGTTTTGCGCCGTCGCATTTTTCGCGGGTAGCCGTCGCGTTATTATCAATCGCGTTCCTACGCGTTCGATTTGGACGTATCGGCCGGTCGCCGATGAATTATTAGCAGGCTGTCGGGTCGCGTCGGGTCGCGTCGATTCTATACGTAATGCAACGCGTGCGTGCGCGAACAGGTGAGCTCCATCGAGTGCGAAATTTCTATCGATTGGCGAATTTTTCAAATCGTGCACCCACGCACCGGCTACTCCTCCGCCTCTGCCTCCTCCAACCCCGTTTCTCGCCGCTCGATCGACCGTTTCAAACAAATAGTCGTCGGTTCATGGGCCCCCGTTTTTGTTCGACGGTTTCAACGCTCCACAGGAGTTTCCACGATTTTTTTCACATCCGTACAGTACGGTGACGACCGAAAAGGAACACGAAACGTATAGCCAGGGTGGTTCGGAAAAATTTCGGCGAACATTGTTGCCAGTTTCCGCGCGCGTTCAACGACGCGGACAACGATCTCGCCCCTGAATTTCCGCTTCCTTCCGAAAGAATTTCCACGACGCTCGCTGTCAAAGCGTCGTTAACGACGATGACAGCATCCGCACCCTCCGCGACGTCGAAACTCTCGATCCCGACGGTGAAAATGGAAAATCTCCCCGACCATTATTATTATATAAAGGCAGTTGTTGACGAAAATCTGTCCCGTGCTTGAGCTTTTTGATCGAACATTGAACGTGTTATGCGAACTATATTAATTGCGATGGCGTTGCAATATGGCGTGACAGTAATGTAATCGCTGGACTGTGGATCTTTATGCAAAATAAAAATATTTTAATCCTTTGCATTCGGATGTCGCCGATATGGTAATACTATATATTTATGCCGAAGTGGCATTTCTTCTTAATTATCATTTCTTTATAATGTCAGGCCAACGTGTAAAATAAAAATCAAATCAAATCACCTATCTATCAATTCCTATAAAATTTCAAAGCGGTATTATGACCTCTATTTTAACTCAGCTTTGTATAGCAAAATCACGAACTTAAAAATTGATCAGAAAAATATTGCAAGTTTAATGGTTAATTATTTAAAGATATTGCCCCGATGCTGTTCCTATTTTCTGTTTCGCGTCACCAGATTTCTCATTAATGCATAAAATCTGCAGTATAATAATCACACTGTACTCGACGAAAGTATCGACTAGTTACACGAACAGTTTTAGCCGCATAATTGTGCGTGTTAACGCGCTGTTCCGGCGGCATACGATTTTTGTACTTGTAGATCGGCCGTTTCGGCGTTAACGAGAATACAGCCAGGATAACAGAGCACAACATTGCACAGTTAACGAACAAACTTCTGCGCTTTAGTTTTGTAACGGCGTGGCGCGAAGTTGGCCTCTGACATGGAATTAACTCTTAGTAATTGTCGTTGTGGATAGCGGCGGCGGCTCGAGTAATCCACTTTCCGGCTAGTTGCTGGATTTCAGAATTATCGATGTCGACGAAACTTTTTCGGTTTCCACGTCGATCGCGCGAACCTCTGACCCGACACGATTGTCACGATTCGTCGTCTACGGAGGAAAGAAGGGACACGGAAAATGCGGTGGCGGTTCCCGGGGCTCGTTAGAGAGGACGAACGTCGAATTTTGAAGCGTCGCCGAGCGAGGAGCCTCGGCTTTGGACCTAATTCGACAGCGAGCACGGCCAGAGGAGATCGCACAATGGAAACCGGCACGGGCGACAGGCAAATAGGAGCCCCTGGGTTGCGGTTAATACGACAAGACTAATGAGAGGGACGCGTTGTCGGGATGCTCATTCGTGGTTCGTTTCGGATACAATCGTTCGAACTCGCCTCTAATTAAGGCGTTAATGAAGAGCCTCGGGGAGAGACCGATCACTTTCCTCTCCACGCCTCCGCCTCCTTCTGCTCGCCTCTTTCCTCCCTCGGTTTGCTTCCATACCCCTCGCCCACCTTCGTGACTTTTCTGCTCTCACGAGTTACCCTCGGGGACAAGCTTACGAGAAGGGGTGGCCGATTGTCGGCAGAGAATTAATTCTACGCGCGATGAACGATGGCTGGGAAGCACGCCTATGCACGCGCATCCGCTATTGTGCGCCCGCCCGCCGGCTCGCCCGTTAATTAAATCATACCTAAATAGGGACCTTTGTTTTCCCTCTACGAAATTTCGAGGGATAAGCCGACCGCGACATAGTTTGACGCTGCCACCCGGAGCTGAACCGGCGTGGGCGTTTCCACTTAGTCCCCGCTTGTACCCGAATTTTCCCGGCCGACCGAATTCAAAAATCGAGCGCTCCAACTGTCACGAACTGTCTAAAATATTTACGCAATTATTCGGCCAATAATTCTCGCACCTCGCTGTACAAATTGTCCGTTATACTTCAATTATCTGTTATTCCCGCTTCTTTGTTGAATTGTTACGTATCCAGCAAAATCAAAGCTGGGCTTTTCTTCTTCATCGAACAAATTGTTTACTAAAAAATGATAGAGCTTTACGTAACTCTCATTTTCCATAATTCACTCTTACCTTATCGAATGTCTATTACTATCAACTAGTACTTGTAGCCCTTATTACTGAGTGGTATAATTCATATGTCCTAGCTCCATGATTTTTTAAATGTTACTTCAGTATCTTGTTTTATTAAAGGCAACCAAAAAGCTAGTACATATACTTTAAAAATGGATAACTGAAAAAGTTATCACACGTATTCCTTATTTCTGACTGACATATTTCGTACGTCCTACCCTCATGAGTTCCCAAACGTATTCCTAGTTTCGCGTCATATCAGAATCTGCCCGCAAGCAAGTATACCTTAGAAATGAATAACAATCCTCAAACTCGCATTTCCATATTAATTTTTGATCGCGTTTGATGACGGTACGCCGTGCCATACGCTCCGGAATACTGTACTGAGTCGGATGGTACCGCAACGATAAGAGAAATATAATTTATCTTAATAACAAAAAAGAGAACTAATTTCAGCCTGCGAGCAGGTAGGAGTTTAGCGGTGGGATTAAAGCGTGCAGCTCGGTGGAGGGTTGTCGCACAGGAACGTTTTTCGGCGGCCTTAATCGTCGATTCGTCGACCGACAGACACCGTTAAATTTCGATTATCGGGCAAGGGCCCCGGGGGAGGTGGAAAAGCGACAGAGCCAACAAGGAGAGCAATCAATTCCCTTTTACCGATTTACCGCGACAATGCAGCCACCCCTTTGCAGTCGGCCCGTCCCCCAGCTCCTCCACCCTTTTCTGTATCTGACCGGCGATACACGGACGAGGAGGGACGTCGACCTGGTTAGGGCCCCTCGCGCATTGAAAATTCCCTGTGATTCGACGCAATTCATTAGCGCATCGGCGGCTGGGCGATGTATTTATGCGGGCTGGTCGTTACCGGTCGTGATTCCAGGCCTCGATCCCCGATCCCCGATCCCCGATCCCCGATCACCGGTGCCCGTCTGATCAGCGCTCGGGACCACCGGACAATGCGTCGAGCTCTCGAGCGCGGGCTTTTTTTCCTCATCAAAAGAGAAGTCCGCGCGTTGTCACGTCGACAAAAACAACTGCTCGACCTCTCCTCGGTCGGTCGGTCGCTCGCGCGTGAGTGCTCGAGTGGGAGCCTTTTAATTAGAACCGACGCGCGACGCGGCGAGAAAGGCCGTTAGTTTACGCGATTGGAAATAATGACGAGATTACGGGCCCGGCTCGCGGCGGAAATATCTCGGCAATACTTCGAATCCAATTTAAAGAGGAGCTGCCGTTCCCGTCGATAAAGCCTGGTCGCGGATTCTCGCAATCACCGGCATTGTATTAAGTTCCGTGGAAAGTTCACCCGTTTTGTTTAACCCGGCGACTCCGCGATCGCGTGATTCCCATCGCAAGTCCCAAATAATCACATGACCGGATCTACTGGATCACACGCGCTTCATTATTTTATACCGCGGACACGGCGAAGCATACAGTCTACAATTAGTCGTGAAGTAAGAGCACTAATTGCGTAATGGAGTCTACTTTGATGTATCGAGTTTATCGAGCATATTCGATCGCGGCGCTTCGTCGGCACACGTTGTTGGCGAGCTTCTGAGCCGCGATTTCCGCGACAAATCGATCCCGGTTATTCCGAAATACGAGATTGCATATATCGATTTTTGTTCGATCGCTCAGGAGCCGGCGCAGATTGGTCGGAGAGCCCGTTATCGGACGGCTAGAGTAAATTTGAGCCGCGGGGCGGCATGTTGTTGCGTCGGATTTTCTCGTTGATCCTCATTCGGGCGGAGATTCCGCCGGATAATTTATACGTCCGCGTCTCGAGACGTTCACTCGACGGCTGAAAGCGACGTCCGACCGCGGGCGTTTGCGGAGACCCAAGATCCCCAATTAGACCGACCGGTGACCGGCGACACGTTCCCGCGTCGGATTGTGACCCCGTTCGCCGGTCATCAGGGCTTCGGAATCACGTACGCCGCGTTCGAGGCGTCCTGGACGTCCTGGACGTCAGCCCGGGGGCCGTCAGGGATGACAGAACGTCGACGCATGGATTTCGCTATCCGTCGCCGTCCAATAAAGTTATCTCGATCGCGAGCGTAAAGCGTTCGTCTCGTTTCCTGGCCGCTCGGATCGTTCTCTCTCCGCTCCGCACCGTTCCTCTCTGCTCCGCTTGGTTCCGGGCAACGTTTTCGTGTTGCCGAGAGGTATAGCGTCCGGATAAGCGGCGATCTCGGGAGGATAATTAACGAGCACCCCTCCATTTTCCACGATTGCGTCGTTTTGCCTTCTCCCGAGTTTACAGGTTCATTATTTTGATGGATCTCTTCTCGATAATTAACTCCGCGATTAATCACCGGCGCCGCGCCGCTTCTGCTACAATCGCGCGGGTTTTATCGAGCCGATCCGCGGTCGGATCTTCTCGCGAATTGGATTCGGTGGAGTGAGACGGCGGAAACGGTCTTTCGGTCTGTTGCCTTGCTTTTGAGGATATTACGGCTTTTCACCGGCCTGTTCATCCAGTTTCGGTTCTCCAACGGAAAGTACTGCGGTTTTAGCGTATAATTTTCATTGGTCGCTACTGCCCGCAATTATTTGCACATCTGCATCTCTAACTCGAATCATTCATCTTTTAGCGAATTCCACGTGTATACCACGGACAGGTTAAATTAAGAAAGTGTAGTTTTAATTCGTATGAAGGTACGATAATATGTTTCATATTTTATGCACACACGAATACTTCCATTAATGGTAGCATGGCTCATAACCATGCTACAAAAAACAAGTTCAAGATTCTACTTAAGATTTGATGTAATTTATGTAGCTAGAAGGAAAACTATCGCGCGTTCAGGAGTGAATGGTTTGCGAACAAAGATTTTTTCAATTGCTTAAGACATTTTCCTCAAAGATATAGATCTATTAGAGACTTAAGTAATGAGAAAAATGGACAATTCATTTTCATTTCTTTCGTGGTCAAAAAGTTAACACGTAAGAAATCACAGTGCAAGCACGAATTCGAATTTGTCCAAATACCTGCAACAACTCTAGTTGGTGGACTGGCAATAAAATCTTTCGAAAGAAGATTACGAGCAGCTCATCTTCGGAAAATCTCTGACAGATTGAAAATGGTTAACACGATGAAATCAACGATGGCGAGAGACTTCCCTGCGGCCTTCACCCCGCATCTCGGACATTTAATGTCGTCTTCCTTTTGTTAGAATTACAGCGTTTGCGGTCGGCAAGTAATCTTCGATGTTATTGGAGGTTTAACTTCTCTCCGAACTTCGCGAACTCCGTGAGAATTATCGGTACACAAGTTAATGCGAGAGGCGTTATTTTGTGGTAATTCATTTTTCGAGCAACTAATTTTCTGTTTTATTGGCCCGATGTTTATAGTTCGCGAGATTTGCGAGGCCCGTAGAAAAGTCGTACCGCGTTGTCGCGTGACGGCGCTTTTATCCGGCGAAAAAAAGTCGGCGCGAACGGGGGTGGAAATAACGTAGGGCCTCGAGGAGCGAATGAATTTTCTCTGTAGGGCAGCGGTCGCGTAAGGAGCAATTTCTCTTTCTGCGCATGCATGAGACAGGCTTAATACAGCTCCCTTGTACGCCGCCGGTGTTCCTCTACGTTTTATTCCGCGGCGCGTTTCTCATGAAAATCGGCACCACGAATGTCGTTCGTCCTCGGGAGCCGTCGTCGACGCCGACGTCGTCGCCGAGGAAACGCGAGCGAAATAAGGTCTGCCCGAAATAAAGCGGGCGATAAAAATCGCGCGCGAAAATAAAAGCTAACCGCGGCCGATTTACTACAGGGTTGATTTTCGCCGGGAAATTCCCGAGCAGAGAACCCAACGCGAATATATTCTTTTTTCTCGCGCGTAATTTCCAACGTGACGTGTCTATTGTTCGAAGCGCGGCGCACGGAGATCCCCGATGGCAAAAATCGACGCGCCGTCCGCCGAAAGCTTCTTTCGAACGGGTTCGCATTAAATTTAAACTCCGCCGCGATTATATTTCACGAGGGGTAACCCAGTAAATCGTTTCTATTTTCGAGCGGCTGCCAGGCCGTCGTTGTACATTAATTTATCGTTCGTTGTCCCGACCGGCCGACTTATCCATGAATTATCGTACTTTCAAACGAATTTTCCGCCGTGTAACAGGTTGGCCGATCGGTTACCTCTGCTCGACGTGTTGTTGTCTGCACGGCTCTTTCAACATCATTTTTACCAGCTCGAAGGTTCAACCCTTTTCCTCAGAACTTGTCGTACATCAATTCAGTCCTTTTTTCACACTTAAGTTTACTGATCTATGTGACGCAATTCGTACAATTGGTACAATTGTTCCAATATAAAATATAATTACGACGATACTGATAAACATAATATGATTTTAGTAAAAATTTTTAGTTTGCTTATTAACACGTTCTATGCCGCGCTATTTTTACTCGAATCTTCGCTCTAGACACTTGTTATTTCACTAAACTTTGCTATATTATCTGTAATTATTAATAATCGTATACAATAATAAAACGAATTCATTACGATCCATTCTTGTGGTGGAAATTAATTCTATAATTCTAGATTTGTTATAAATTATTTTCTAGCCCATTAAATAAACATGCAAGCATGTACCATCGATGGTACACGTGGCACGAAATGTGTTAAACGATCTATTAACGAGATATTAACCATTTGCGTTAAAGAGGTAACTATATGGCCTTACTAAAAATTGTTATACCACGTTTAAGGACAATGTTGACAGTGTCAAATTTGTTCGTTTCTGAAAAGCTCTTAAATGTGCAAAAGTGGATATGCATACATTTTTACGCATAATTTGAATTCCAAGTTAAAATAGATTCGAGCGTGAATGGCTCAACCCCAGTTTCGGTGTAGATTAAATGATTTGAGTGTAGATAACTAGTGTTGAGACTGATACCTCATCGTTACCTATGGACACCGATATCAGTTGACAAATTTCGATTCAATACTGAATTGTACCAAAGCTGTAGGTAACGAACAGAATCGATACCTCTTCAATACCTACTGTAAAATATCGATACCTGAATGGGTATTTTTACGGGAATATCGATTCCTGACTGATGCCTCTGCAAGAAACGTTTTCTGAGAAGTGACAATTTGTCAAGTATCGATACTTTCGAAAAGTATCAAAGAAACTTCGATTCAATACAGTATTAGCTCGACATCATTTAAAGAAGTTTCGTTATCGCAAGAGTTTACTCAGTACCTAAAATTTCGATACATATCGATACCTGCTATTAAGTATTTTGGCATCGAATTGATTGAATATCATTAATAATATCAGTATCGTTTCCATCGCTATACAACGTCTTGTTACGTGTCACGATACCAAGAAAGTTTAGATATTAATTGAACTTAGCGTCGTCTATTCTATAGAATCGACTTCTCAATGACTGATCTATGTTTAAGAGAAGTTTGATAATTGTTTTCTCAGTATAAATTTCGAATAAATTTGTTACATTATTATTATTGATTTTACTATCAGAAAACGAAGTGTTAGAAAGTTCCGTGTCACCAGCGACCATAACTGTCGACACGACGATCTTTCGGTGAACTTATGCAGCATTTCGGTGCGGAAGACGCGTTCAAGGTATGAAGTTCGATTAAGAGCGACGTTTAACGAGGATCGATGCAGTGCTTCCGATTTTATGGAGTTGCGTCGGTTTTTACGAGCGGTCTGCTTCGCGAAATACGCTGTCCCGGGCGCGAAGAGACACTTTTCCAACGAATTATTCCGTTATCGTTCCCGCGCCGTTTGGCCGGCTGGATCGATCCTTCCGCTCTCTCAGTATCGTTTCTTTGACAATTTCGGCTCGAAAGCCCGGCGCTCTATCGTTTGATTCCCCTTTCCTTTGGAGAGCCAACCGGCAGAGTAGAAGACAGAGAAGGAACGACACCCTCTGTCTCTGTCTCTTGGTCTCTACCGACGGAGGAGGACGAGCGATTCGTCTCGAAACGACTTGCCGGAATGCAATAAAAGACTCGAGCACTACGACCGGAGAAACATCCAGTCTGGCTATGAAAATTTCTTATTGACTCTCTTTGAGGATTCTCTCGTCGCGACGCGACACGACACGATTCCACGCTTCGCGAGACCTTTTTTCCACCCGTTTTCACCTGCACCTCGTTCCCGAGTTTATGTCTCCCTTGCTGTCTTTCACTTTGCCCCGGGATTTTCACCGGGACCGCTTAATCCCGCGTTAGGACTGCGGAGAACGCGGCTTTCAGCATCCTCCTATAGTCTCTGTGAGACTGGAGGAATCTTGCCTCTTTATCAACAGTTTTCGTCTGGTTTTATTTCCACATCTCGACGCGTTTTGACCTCCTTCAATCGTCGTGTCGCGGGACACAATTTTCCCTTGTTCCGAATATTATAATTAGTCCGCGAACACTACGCATTTATGGCAATAATTGGTAGATCAAATATGAAAGAGTAGGAATATTTAGAACTCTTCGAATAATTACTGCATTAAATTTAAATGTAATTTATAAATTACTTCGGATAAGTTCTACTGGTATTTTTACCGATCCTTCGTATATTCCTATTTTTAGGAATTTAATTTCGTGATCTTTATCGGAAGAGCAAAGAAGTAAATCTAGGAATCGTGATTAAAGATAGAAAGTAATTTTAAATAAAATTGATGAACGGCATTCATCGACCGCTTCCCTAAAAATATAATTTTTCTGGATCTACCATTTGCAAAGAAGGTATTTTTACCACCACGTCGATATGACACTCAAGACATTTTATATTTTTGCCTTAACCCCGAAAACGAACAAAATAACCGAGAAAACAAAAGGGGAGAAAGAATACACCTACCTGTCCTGGGGTGAAAGAAACTGGTCCAGGGCTCCAACCAATTCTGAACGAAAAGAAAAAGGATGCGTGACGGTGTAGGTGGTGAATGTAAAAATTCCATGAATGAAAAAACAAAAGAAGGCGGTTGCCGAGATGGAGATGACGTTTAATCGTAAATCAATAAAATTAATGAATTAAATAAATAAATTAAAAATGTTTATACACATACTTATATGATATAATATAATTTATATTACGTGGCTGGGATAATATAACTTATATTATATGATATAATCGAAAACATAAATAGGGTCTCGAGACTGCTGCCCCATCCCTTCCGATTTTCGCGGTTTGTTCTCGCACGGCGGCGTTCGAGAAACTCCGACAGAGATCGATCCGGTTTCCTTCTGTTTGTCTCGTCCGAGCGGAGGTATCGTTGTTCCACTTTCATTTCTGTTGGAAGGTGTGCTCGAGGCTTCGGACAAGAAAACGAGACGACGGGATCGCGCGCCGTGAAACGGGAGAACATACCGTTTGTTCTCAGCACGCGCGAGTCTCGACCGAAAGGATCAAAAGAATCGGATACATTTTCGCGGCCGGAGTTGTTTCTAAATGCGTCCGATCGTCTCGTTCGGAAAGTTCTCGAGCGACGTGCCATTTCCTAATCGTCGCGGTATTTTTGTCGCTCTTTCTCTCCCTCCCACTCGCTCTTTCTCTCTCTCTCTCTCTCTCTCTCTCTCTTTTAACTATCTTAAGTCTCTGTGTTTAGTTATCCTAGCGCCTGTTACAATAATCGTATTATACATAAAATCGTGTTTGCCTAGTGGTCTCTGTCGATCCGGCGCGTATCGCGAGCGATCGAGTTTCGATCGGACAGCGTCGAGACGAAAAATCCTGGTATTTATTTCAGCCGCGAACACATGCGAGCACGCGCGCGCGCACGAGACGCCCTCGAATTGTCTCCGCGTAAAAATACCGAGCAATTTTCGGAAGGCCGGACACCTCAAGCCGTAACACGGTGTCGTCTTCGTCCTCGTCTTCGTCGTGTGTACGTGTGTCTGCTCTTCGGCTCTTGTTCGCGCCTCGCTTAGAACGCAACTTTACGCTCCACCGGGCTGGCCCACATTCCCTCGAGCAACGAGCGACAAAAGATTCAGCCTGCCTCCTCGCGAACAACGAGGAACGAGCACGTTCCCGCGCTCCTCTCCTTTCCTACCTGAAAGAGAAGCGCGGCCATCGAAAGCCACGATTCTCGCGAGATACCTTTGGAGAGAGAATCAATCCTCTCCGAGAATGCTCGCGACACCCGGTCTAACGATCTAAACAACGGCTGTTTTCGAGGGATCGTCTCGTTTCCAGAGAAATCGGATGAGCGATTGCGATAGACGTAGATCCGATTCGCGAGCGCGTAGAACGATAGCGTTTCGACCACTCTCGCGGCGCCTATCGAGAGACCCTGGGCTCTTTGGTATTGTTCTCCTACGGAGACTCCGAAAAGCGCGACCTTCGAACGCCCTCCTGCCTGCTTCTTCTCTTAGATTATTCGCCTTTTTTCTCTCCTCCTTCCCACTCTCTCTCTCTCTCTCTCTCTCTCTCTCTCTCTCTCTCTCTCTCTCTCTACCTGCCCTCCGATGGCGACTCGCGCGATCTTTTGGGGTCAAGCACCACTTCCGAATCACGAGCGTCACTCGAACGCCTCTCCTCTCACCACGGTATGAAACTGAAGTGGATCGGAAGTGGCAAGAATCCGGCCGTAACTCTTTTTCTTGCGCCGCTCTCGAGCGACTATCTCCTCTTCGCTATGTGTGTGTCTCTACGTCGCGAGATCTTTCGAAAAGAGAAGCGACAGCGGCGCGTCGAAGCGGAATCAGAGAATTAATAGTAGCAGAAGAAGAAGAAGAAGAAGAAGAAGAAGAAGAAGAAGTAATCGAAGTCGTCGAGAATGAAGTTAGACGATAAGAAGGTACGAATGCCCGTTACCGAAACGAAGGCTCGGGTCCTTCGGCAGGACTCGTCCTCTAATGCCCGACAAGACAACGGTCCCCCAAATGTCTGCGCGACGATTCGCTGCCCCGTTTCGTTTCCCCGCGGTTTCCCTTTCTAGAAGATTCTTTGATCGACGGCGGGTCGCGGTCGATCCTGAAGCGATCGACAGACCTCGCCTCCTCGTTCGTTTTCTGGTCGCGCGCGTTGGCCCTCTCACGACTTGTGCTTAGTGCTTCTCGTGGGCTGATCGAGGCTGTGTGTCCTCTCTCGATCCCTATCGACTCTTATCGAGCGCACCCCGAGCGTGCTCCGCATCGGATCGGATCGAATCGTATCGGATTTGACCGGTTCGGATCGGATCGTTACGCTCGGAGTGGAAGGGCCCCGCGCGGTTATCGCTAGCAGTAGTACGAGGTCGACAGTCCCAGCTTGCAGGAAAACGGCGCCCTACGCCTGTTGTACACACTTCCGGTGCTGATGACGTCCTTCGTCTCGCACCGCTGACCCGTGAAGCCCTCCGCGCATCTGAAACAAATCAATCACGACTATCAACCTCTTTCTTCATTGTCCCGATTCGAAACTGTATTTTCTATACTCCGATCTTCTTCGTGAACGTACTAAGTTAAGATTGTGACATAGGGAAGGATAGTCTAACTAGAATTTATGTGTTCTCTCTTCACTTTCATTGAGAATGATTCACTAAATTCATCTATGCAAAAATACATTGTAATAAAAGTCGCGGAAAGTATGAATAAGTTCGTTGTTGTTATTCTTATAAAGTAGTACACGTTGGTCAATTTTAATGCTCGGTAGACTTTGTGTTAATTCTGAAATAATCTTGTTTCTTCACACTGCAGTATATTACATTTGGATTTTCCAACAGCTTCATGAGAAATTTGTTAAAATAATTTGAAGTATATACGTACGTATTCCATTGGAATTTTTACATTTTTATATGTTTACTGTTAAATTTAATTAGTTATCTGTTTTCTACGAATGGAAGGCTACATAATATTTGCTTAAGAAGGATTTATATTTCGATATTCTTCATTAAAGTATACATTTTATACAAGTGTTGTATTTAATCTAAATATGAAGAGAATGAAACATATACTCAACTTCCCAGACAGGTCTTAACGAACGCAGCAGATTGAATGTTCGCACAAGTTCGAGTTGCCAAAAAGCGGAATACCAGGGAGCGTGCCAATTTATGTCTCGTGTGGACACCAACTTTATGTTGTTTTCAATTTGTATTAACTTGTAAAGCGCACCCCCCGAGAGCGAGACTACAAATTATGAGCAACGCAGTAATGCTGGTCGAGTAAATCTGAGGGCGCGAAACAAAGCCATTCGGCTTAATTAACCGGTCGTCTGTAGTCAAGGTGTTGAGAGTTGAATCTCGGTGACAAGTAGCAGCCTTATTGCATGCAATCGCGAGCCTCGGCCTCGCATAATCGCGTGGGACGTGTCCCTAAGCGAGCGAGAGACCGTCCCCGGGAACGCCGACTATCCCAGCGACGTGTTCATTAGGCGAGAAAAACGCAATTACGGAAAGAACCCGCGTAAAATCGTTTAGCGTCGACCAAGGCATCTCTGATTCTGTGTGCGGACGGTGCTCTCTCCGGTTCTGGACTGCGAACACGCGAGTGCCGCGAACGACACGTCCACCAACAGCATTCGTACGTCTCGTCGCGGTTAGTTAACCGTGCTATAAATACGACGACGTCGGCATAACATTATTTTTCCAAAGAAACGTCGTGGACACGTTGGAGCTGTGTCTCGAGCCAGGGGATCCCCTCTTCGCGCGACTCGTCTCGTCTCTTGCTACCTAATTCGAACGCAGAAATCGCCCGCGAAATTGTCCTCTATCTTCCTAATAGCAAGTAAAGGCTGTGACACTCAAACCATTCACCCTCCTAATAGACGATATCTCTGCTAACACTTGTGAGTCGGTCAATTTAACCTCTGACTTTTTAACTTCAAGATATTCTCGATTTTAAGATCGGCGGATTAGTAACCAGTAATTACTAAACTGCGAATTTTTTATGGAAAATAAAGATTGTTTTCGTTACTTGCAGAATGCAAAAGCTGCGCATATTTATTTCTATTCTGAATAATCTTAATCGGTTGACAGTAATACGATACTACTTTCAAATTGTTTAAATGCTTATTCGTCGTTCATTTAACAGTTTAGTGATCATTGTTCTACGAAACGCGCGCTTCTCCTAATTGTCGAATAACGAGAGCTTTCTTGAGAAAACGTTCTCTGTTAATTATCACGCAAAATTACATGTTAAAGGGCCAATACAGGAATTAAAGCGAAGAAAAGATTTTGCGTCTCATAAAAATTTAATTCAGCAAACTTTTGAAACACGGCGAGCAATTGAATTGGGTTAGAACTTGGTTAATGACCTAATATAAACCAAACCATGTACCGACAAATTTCCTAAACTAATTAGTAGACAGCCGATTTTACGTACAACCCCTTAACATATTTTGACGACTGTCTAGAGATGGCGATTTCTAGTAATAACAGAATTAATTTCGATTTTCTTGCCATCGACATTTAATCATTCAAGTAAATAGTAGACAGATTAAATATAAATATTCTTTCGATAATTAATTGGTGAATAAGGCTTTTAGCGAGAGCTTAACGACAAGAATGAATCAACTTCGGATTCAGTTTACGAAACTTATTAACACTAGATTTACGAAACCCGTCGAAACGGCAGGTCACTAAATATTTAATTTACGATTATTCAGATGACGACAAATATTAGGATAAAACCAGAATAAGTAGCTTATTGTTACTTTCGTAAGCTGATATACAACAGCTGCTTCTAGGGCTCTATAAATCTAGCGTTAAAGGGGAAGAAAATTTCAACGTGGTCCCTGCTTCTTGTAATCGTCACAAGCGATGTTTATTTTGCTCGAACATTTGTAGTCCAGTGATTAGAGCCGAAAGCTCGTGGAAGAGTTGGCGACGATACGGCAGGGTATCACTTATATTTTGGTCCGTCCCCTTTGCGTTTTATTTCGTCGAATCGCAGACGGACTGGGGTAGGTAAGGTCTCGCGGGGAAACGTTCCAGAATGGTCCGCCTGGCGGAAAGAGAAGGGAGGAGAGGAGAGGACGCGTGGAGTCTGTGCGAGGAGGGAATCGCGCGAGAGAGGAGGCTCTTTGAGGGACCTGTCTGCCGAGAGTTTGTCGCGCGTCCAGGCCCGTTTAAAGCGTATTAAAAAACTGACAGGGGACATATGCTCGGGCGCTCGTTAACGCGATAAATACTCGCGCGAAAAAGCGCGTACCCGCGCCGCCATCGCTCCGGCATTATTTATCCTGCGCGGGCGAACGGCCGCGGGAATCGCGTTTTACAACAAATTCCGTCGTCGGTGCACGAGCGATTTTTACGAGGGCCTCACGGTTCGCGACATCGAACACCGTCCTAACACTCCTCCCTCTTGGTCTCTCTTTCACTTTCTCTCTCTCTCTCTCTCTCTCTCTCTCTCTCTCTCTCTTCTTCCCGACACTTTTTTTTCTTTCCCCAAGTTCTGAGCGGCACCCTCGCGGATTTACGAGGAGCCACGCACTAAATATACCAGCGGCGCGTACGATTTACCGACGGACAAACCTGAAACCGCACCCGGAGATACTACAATTTACTGTACCATTCACTTGAACCCATTAACGCTCGCCGGTAACTTCGCCCGGCGACCGCGTAATTGGCTTTCCATTGAGATTTATCGTAATCATGCGTGTTTACTAGCCGGAGGAACTCTTTTACACGCGAGCATTGGGGCACGAGAACGCGGCGCGAGCAATAAACGCGCTTTTGCTCCGCTCCCCCTACGCGCGGCACACGCTGTTGAAATTTCACCGTCTGAAAAATCGTTGCCCGGGAAAGATCCTACTTTACACCGTGCGCGCTGATTTTTCAAAGTCGCGCGTTCCACCCGGAATCATCTTTCGCCTTCTTTCGGCCGCGGTGAATTCTCCGGCATTCGTTCCTGTTCGTTCTATGTACGCTTATTCCGATAATTTGTCGGCGAATTGATCCGAAATTTCAGTTTACCGGCCAGAGAGCAAGGCAGATAGAGTTCGCGTTTCGTATGAAGCGAGCCGACGCCCGCCGGCCGAAATCAACGAAATAATTCCACGATGAGTCAACAGGGTTGTTAATTAATATTTTCGCCCCGGTGACGTATCGGGCCCGGTGTAAACAAAAACGCGTTCGACGAGATAGGGCCACGCCAGCGCTCCGGCTGTCGTTAAA
Organism: Augochlora pura; assembly: GCF_028453695.1. Classification (NCBI taxonomy): domain Eukaryota; kingdom Metazoa; phylum Arthropoda; class Insecta; order Hymenoptera; family Halictidae; genus Augochlora; species Augochlora pura. The sequence goes on along the minus strand of NC_135777.1, from coordinate 13,736,772 downwards.
ATCTGATCTTCCCGGCTGACAGGTTTTACGGGTTGCGATTCCTCGGTTGCGCGTAAAGCTTGCGATAGCGTTGCATCTGTGCCTGTGTCTGTCTGTGTGTCTGCGACTGTCTGTGATTCTGTGTACGCGTGTGTCCTACGTGGGGGTGTACCGGCTAGCTACGCCATCGCGATTCGTGACGAGTGCGTCATAGGTGCGTGCTGGAATATTTATACGTCGATATCTCGCTCTGTAAAAAAACAGTAAATTAAAGTAGCTCGTTAATCCAACGTCGTAAAAAACCTGGGATCGTTCGCGTTGGGGGCTCAATCGTTCGTGACACAACTATTCCCGCCCGGGCTGCGTTCCGACTTCGCTAGCAACATTTCCCATAATATTTTACTATTATCATTATTGCTATATCGTTCCCGTTGCGGCAGAAAATTGCGGAATGTAATATTGTGGTTAAGAGGCAGGGAAAGAAATACGTGCAATTGGTACTAGGTTTATGCACCTCTGTGAACGTATGTCGAAACGTGCATATTAGGTCAAATCGGTGCCTAAAATTCATTGTTGTGTAACTAATGTATTTGGTAACACTAGTTTTACAAAACTCGTCAATTTACTATTAATCAAATTGCAAAGGTGCATTTATTAGATATTTATTCTATATATGCGTTACTTGTGTTAAAATCAGAATAAGTGTTTCATTGCTACTTCTATACACTGATATAAAACAGCTGTTTTTATTACTCTGTAAATCTAGTGCTAATTTAGTAAGTAATCCTAAATCTTGAGTGCATCTCGTCAATAGTTTGTAGCGTATAATATACCCTTCACTTTTTCTGAACTAAATCATCTCTATGAAAGATGAAACTATTGAATCGTTTGTTTGTTTTAAAAGGAATGAGGAGAAACAATTAATCACCATGACAACTGCACAGACCACGACAAATAATTTTGTAGAAAATGATTGATGAAACTCTAATATAATGAAACTCGAATCCACTCGTGTTACGGAAAATTTAAGATAAACGCGAAAGAACCGGTAATCACCGGGATTTGCATAAAGAGCAATGATGGCTGTATGTCTTACCAATTATGCAAGCAATGTACGAGTGTCGTGTGAATTAGTACGCGCTATTAGAAAGAGCGACTCTAAGGACAGATGTACAGAATATGAGATAAACGATTTCGAGGAAAATTGGGGATTGAAATGGCTAGAATGTACCAATATCGAGACAATTCCAGGTGTCCTGGATCGATATCTCGCGTCTGCAGGCATTGTTTTCGCCGTTTGACAGCGCAGCCCGTTCTCCTCGTTCTTTTTCCCGCTTGGTGGCCGACATCGAAACCCTTTCCGAGAGTCGCGACCGTCGTCCGCGGACTCGCCGAAAGTGTCAAACTTCCGACGAATAAAAAGTTGGTTGAGCGAGTAGCGGGTATCAAAGCAGGCTCTTTGCGCGAGTCAATCGCTTTAAGGACGTCCTTTATTACAGGGAAAATTGCTCGCGAACTTCGGCCGAGTAAGTCGTTCGACTTTCGACTTCCTCTTTTTCGCCGTCTCTTTCGTTCCTCGCTTTTTTTTTTGTTTCCCGGGGTAGCGTAAATTCCGCGGAGAACTTTTCCCTCTCGGATAATTAGCAGGGACATCGAGAGGAAGACGTTGCGAATCCGATGGAGGCGAATCGTACCGAAAGAAAAGAGACCGCGCACCGTTGTCCGGGTTTTTATTAAGCAGATTCGACGTCTTATCAACGGGCGTAATTGACGATGGTAGGGGACCGGCTTCGTTACCGCGTCGCTTGCTAATACCGTGCTAACGACGGTCGTCCGAGAATTCTTTGAAAATTTTATACCGGGAAAGGCTTGTTTTCGACGTTCCATAAGCTTCGGACGAGGGGGCGAGAACGGTCGAAGGAACATTCGCGTTTCCGTGTGCAGCTCGTTGCTGCGTCGTGCTGCAGCGGAAGTCTTAAGCCGCAGCGCCGGTCGCATGCAACGAGCAGTGGTCTTCGTATATTACGATCGCAAAATTAAAAGTGCCTCTTTATACCGGGTAGTCTACCGGGAGTGGTTAGAAAGTCGATGTCGGCTCCTGCTCCGGCGAGACCGTATGTGCGCGCCAGTCAGCGGCCAGGAAGGGATGAAAGGGGGTCACGCAGGGCGCGGTGGTTTTCCTCGGGTATTAATTCCCATATATGCTCCGGGAGTGAGCCGAGGCTCTGTAACTGCGCCAGTGCCGTACCTAGCTGTGCCGTCGTGCACGCGGTCGGCAGCACGAAAGAAACTTTTTTGCGGTTTACTTAATTTAATAACGCTCCCGCGGAACGCAATTTCAAAGATAACGCTTTAAGGGGCGGGCTTGTGTGTGGAAAGCGAGCAACCCTTTCTCTCTCGTTCCTCACTCGCTCCTCTCTCGCGAGACGAGTCGTTCCTCCGCGTCGTTCCCTCGAATTTCCGGTATTCCTCTGTTTGGCGGACTCCTGCCCCTCTATCTTCCTCCTTTCGTCATCATTTTTATCATCAACCGTCTCTTCACTCACGCTCTTTCGCTCTACCTCCTCGCCTCTCTCTCTCTCTCTCACTCTCTTTCTGTCTGTCTGTACACTCCAGTCTGATTCTCGAGCCCGTCCGCTCGTTCGTGTCTGTTTCTCTTTGATATGATTCGAGCGTGCAGAACGCATGCGCCCGCGAACGTGTGCACAGAACAACTCCGGCTATAATGTACCGTACTTTATTCCGAAACACTCGTTCTAGCTGCCACGCACGGGTAGAACGCCCCCGCGTCTCACCCCCTAAGCAGCGCCTTCCACCCCTTCCGCCAACGGATATTTACCGGGTTACTTACTTGATGGCGGCGTCGCTGGTATTCGTACATCAGAGTCAGGAGCACCTCTCAACCTTCGTCTTCTCTGGCGGACACCTTCATTCAACCCCTTCTACAGGATACTCCGCATATTGTGGGGCAACATCCCCAAAACGTCATCTTAAACCCCTGCGCTGCAGTTTAGTAGTTAGTGGTAATGTCAGGACGTGCAATTCGGCTTTACTTAATTTTGTGCAGCGATTAGATTTTTAGTTTGTCGATCATTTCAGTATTGTTATTGCAGAGGTTTGTTTTACTTCTGGGGTAGCTCGGGATGGGTGTCTAAACCCATTAGCGACGCGCGACGTCCAATACTCGAATATAATAGTTAGCTGCGAAGTTATTTAAATAGAATTCTACCGGTCAACACGTAAAGTTTTGAAAAGTTTAATTCTCCAGAAATTCCCATGATATCTAAGTTATCCGATTAATGAAACTGAAACTAGAAAGTTGAAAGTCTGAAAACTAGCGAAAACTTTGTTGTCACGCATGTATGACTGTCGCGGCACTGAACGTATTAATGTTGATATTGCAAGGATTAGATTACGGATTTGATGCATTTATGCAATAATGGTGAGGTTTATTTTAAATTCGGAATTATAGTGTCTTGCTAGAAACATAAAAGAAAGAGTCTTTTTTAAAAAGAAAGAGAATTTTTTACAATTGATGGATAGAAATTTTCATCTTGCATAAAAATCCGCAGTTCAGTAACAATTTTTACATTTTCTATGATGAATGGTAAACGCATAGTTCCTCGATAATTTCGCAACATTGTTGTTCCGGTAGAAGGGTTTAGGTCAGGGTGGGTTCAAGTCATCCGAGGGTGGACCCCGCAATCCGATTCTCCCGTGTAGATTGGAACAGGCAAAGCGAGCTGACATCGAGAAGCCTCTAATCGTTCCCATTGCCGTCGAAAAACAAACGCGGTGGGGTAAAGAGACGGCAGATCGTCGATTTGATAAACGACGGTGCCGTGGAGGATCGATTCGTTATCCTTAATCCGGTGTCTTTCATCGGAACCGCCTCGCCCGGCAATGATATATTACGACCGTGCTGGTTTAATCGTCGCCGAAGTAATTAGCGAGAAGTTTCCTTCGGTCGACAGCTGGACATCGCCGCGCCACCGATCCTTTGAAATTTCGAAACCCGATATATTCGCTCGGAGATTCGCCACACCGGTGATCCTATATTATAACTACATCAACGAGCCTCCCGGATCGTTCTGACTCTGCATCGTATCACGATGAAACTCCTAATCGAAAAGGCTTCGTCCGGTCTCTCTGGCCACGATATTCCCCGGGAAAACGAAGGGTGCGAGGGCAAGTGGGCAAAAGGGGGGAGGTGGAAACGAAGGGGAGAAACGGAGATACGTTTCTAGATAGAGCATCCCCGGGTGGTAACCAACCCCTGTCCGTCGAAGAAGCACGATTTACGTCGCGCGTTTATGTCACGGAGGAGCTCGTGAAATAGTCCGGCGTCGACGAATAGTTGCCGGCCGTTATAAGTAGATTTATGCCGAACCATAACCCTCGGACGTGGTATATGGGGGTTGGGATACCCGAGTGCGGCAGCGTGTGGCCGGAAAGAGCGAACGATAGAGAAGACGGAGAGAGAAAGAGAGAGCGAGAGAGAGAGAGAGAGAGAGAGAGAGCGCGGCTGCTGGGTCACGAGGGAAAACCCTGATGTCCCGAAGAGTGCCAGCTGGCGGGACAGGTTACTGTCTGGGAAATTGGGACGTTGGCTAGCGTCGCCCGCCTCGCCGTTCAACCCTCGATCATTTTCCATCGCCGTGTCGTTGCCTCGACTAGTAGCCACCCCCACGACCCCGGGAAAACGGTCGGATACCGGCCAGAGTATCTCTGCCGTGTAACCTCGCTGCCGGAAGTTCGGCTACCCTGCCTGGTTCTCACTGCACTCGCTCGAATTCGACCGAATCTGACCGAACAGTGTCTGAACGGTAACCCAACAGTGGCCACGGGACTCTATCCGCAGCGCGAACATTCGCCCTTAAAAGAGCCAACCATCTTACAATCACGTGACTCTTTGAATTGTTGCCCTTTGCAGTTCTGACGCCTCTGGCAATGTTGCCTGCATTCCCAAGCGAACCTTCCGACAGCTCTGCTTGTCCGAGATTCTTTGATGCTGTGACCCTTTGTATTCCCAACACCTCTGGCTATTGTCTATCTTTACATTCCTAAGGAAATCTTGGCTATTGCCAAGATATCTCCTTCCGTTTCTCAGATCATTCAATACCGTTGTCCTTTGTATTTCCATGAAGCTTGTTGTAACCCTTTGCACTGCCATGATACCTGATAGCTTTGTTTTAGGAAGGTTCTTTGATATTGCAGCAATATTCTATTCTCAAGCCCTTCGATACATTTTCCTTTTTGCATTCTGACGGTCCTTTAACATTGCAGTTATTTGTGTCCAGAAGGGCTTTGATGTATTATAGCTTTTTGGATCGTCAAGAATATTCTCGATATTTCTCCCATTTTATTCATGAAACCCCTTCGATACATTCCTCCCGAATCCCTGAAGACACTTCGTATGTATTGCAGGTACCAATATTTCCAATACCTTTGGATATTTTACTCTTTGCGTTCTTCATTGTTCTTGAAATAGGATTTTCTGTAGAGACCTTTAGTATTATGGCCCTTTGTAATCCGAAGGATCTTCAGAGTTACGACCTTCTCCAGTCCCATGAATCTTCAGATTCGTAGTCCTTTCGAATCGCTCACCTGTAGCTTCCTCTCAGATTATTTGAGAAATGTCTCAATGTTTGCACAAACTGAAGATGGAAGACGATGTCATTTCTGGCATCCAATCCCATTTTTCATATAATTTCCATCACATTTCGTACAAACACACGCTCGTTCTATCTTCTCCAGAAGACAGTCTTTTATATTCTACCAGAATTTCCCGTTTGCAGGCTCGAAACTGACCATTTTCTACCGTTGTCCTTTCATCCCCCGTTCAAGCAAAAACCTCGTCGTCCATTGAATCTCATTGTCAACATTAGAGAATGGCCGGTCCACCCGCGCTCCACTTCATTTTCGAAAAGAATCTTTTCCCTCGGAGCCGAGAGAGCGATGTAAGCTCCGGATCCTTCAGGATATGACGTTAAAACTCTCGATAAACGCTGAAGCTTCCTCTCATCCTTTCTCAAGAGACCCGATCCCCTTCAGCCTGCTTGTTGATCGTTGCTTAATTGACCGGCGTCTCGATTAATTAAACCGAAGAACTGAACGTGGAATCGGAAAGAGAGACGAGAAGACAGGCAGGAAGAAAAGAACGTTGGAACGAGAAGTGCGTTCGTCCATCGGGGCAGAGCAGTCTACGCAGAGATCAAGTGAGAAAGATGAAAAAAGGAAGAGAACGTTTCCATCGAATTTCGCTGGATGCGATGAAGCGACCGTGCGGAAAAATTCCAGCCGTGTTCGCGAATAAAACCGGTTCGGCAAGAAAGTATGGTGCCGGGGCGAGGTCGCATTAAGCCGGGAGTGAAAATTTTACGAGCGCCAACTTACGATCAGCGCGGGTGTCCTCCCAATGAAGCGTGTCCCTCGATCGGCGTCCGATCTTTCTCTAATTAATTAGAGGGGCGTTTAATTAAGCGAAACGGGCGTATCCTACGAGCATCCTCGCGTAAACCTTCAAGAATCAACCGGCGAGAAGCCGGGTAATTGCGCGGCCGTCCCGCTGTATTCGACTCTTCGGAGCGAATTAATTTGTTCGCAACGCAACGCAACGCTTCCCGACGAAATACCTCTTCCCGATCCGGGACGCGATCCGCGAGACAACTGCGGGAGCGAAGCGGCGAGGAAGGAAGCGTGTCCGCGCGAATGCAATTAGAATCGAACCCGTCGCGATTGTCTGCCCCGTGCAAGGGATGAACCGAATGAACAATTAACGGAAAGAGTCGGATTAACGGTGGTTAATTGAACGACGATCGATTTCGCGGTTGCCCGTTCCGCGCGAACGCCGCCGTAATTATTAATCTGTAATTATTTCAACGTCGGCGCGACGCGCCGGACCGAACCAGCGAGCGCGATTGCCCGCGTTTGGTCGCGAGTCGCGAAGCCGCTCGACCGGCTGCGATGTGCGGTGTACTCTGTACAAATTTGCGGTCGCACTCGGCCAGCCGCGCGTTTGTTCCGCGACTTTCGTAATATTTATATTCGAGGGTGGGCCCCATCAGGAAACCGATTAATTACTCCGAATGGTCGGCGGTGACTGATCGAAATCCAGGGAAAATCCTCGCTGAAAAATCGGCGACCGCGGAACGTCGGCCGCGAGATAGCGCGCGGGCGCGCGCACGCTCAGGCTACATTGGAAAGCACTTCAATTGGATTGGGTCTGTGCGTCGAGTCGTTTGATTAAGTTTCCGTTTATTACCCTCGGACGAGACCGAATCGGGCTCTCCCTCTCATTATTATTCGTTTCGCCGATCAATGGCCGACTTGTAGTCGCCTCGCTCCTATCCGCTCCGCTCTGCTTCGCTCCGCGTGCAGCGCCGCGGCCATTCCGGTCAATTTCGTTCCGCGCGAGGCAGTATTAAAATCCCCATTAAATTCTGACCTTTCCGCGTTCCCAAGCATAACATTTCCGTATCGATATTCACCGGCTCGTACGAACAGCGCGCGAAATAATCGCGCCCCGTTCCCTGCGGTCGCTAAAGCGGCTCGCGAACCGTGAACCGCGGACCCTCGCCTTCCTTTTTCCACCCTCGTGCTGGCTCTGCTCGATTTTCGAGCCCGGAATTAACGCGCGGACGTAATAAGTGGACCGCGGATCTTTCCGCGCGTTTACGGAGCTCGCAGATTTCTAAAAACCATTAGCAAAGATTAACGGCCCTCTCGCTTCAGTTCTATTGTAAAGAATCGTCTTCCGATTCGCGGGTAATAGTCGTTGAAAATGAGAATATTATGCGAGCGAAGAAAATTAAACGGATCATTGTTCCTTTGATCGCGGGCTTTAAATGAATTGAAATTAGCTGCGCAATCTACTCAAACGTTCGCCGCAGCGTTTACTTATTAACATACTTCGCGGCTCGGTGTTTAATAAATGGAAGGGAATCTCATGGTTGGTAATAAAATAATCATAAAGCTTGTTAAAGCGTTTGCTGAATGAACAGAGCGCGGACGAGAGTCTTTCTACCGTTGTGTTTCATGCGAGCGTATATAGTATTCCGATTTATTCGGTTTTTAAAAGAAGGTGTGCAAGGTAAATTTTTCATTCGTTAATTATTCCAATTTTTCAATGAAGAAAAATTCCTGCAGTGTATCAAAGATTACTGAACGCAGCCGAAAAGATTTAACGCAATTAGATAAACGTTAATTGAGAAAGGAATTAATACGTATGGATAGCTTTTCTTTGTAAAGGGGTGGAGGTTGAGTGAGTAGAAGCTCTGTAAGGATCTGAGTTAACCTTCCATATTATTAGTTATATTATTGGTTATCTCGGAGACCATATATAATTAAGACGTATACGTCATCTGGTGAAAAAACTAAAATTATTTGGTAAAATGTCAATACATTAGCATGTGCCCATTGTTTGGACGCAACATGGTCCAACCATTTTATGGGCCCGGTCTCGGTTCCACGGCCGTCCTAGCGAGAAGCACATCTGAGCTCATAAAGCAATTAGAACCGTAAACCTTCAGCCATCAACAACATTACATCCACGCGTCTCTTCATTGTACAGTTACAACGTTTTAAAATATATGTATCACACATTAACTATCGGGCACCGTTTTAACCGTTCCCGAAGTGACGGATGCTGAGAATCGATATAACGAAACTCCCATCCAAGCACATACACCCATAGAGGGTTAAATCTCTCCTAATTGCGCGTTTACTATACTCTGCCATGTTCTATTTCTACGCAGATCCTCGCAATTGACAGAAACCTATTAATTTTGATAGAACATTGATTTTGATTAACACTGATGGAATAATTATAGTAATAACCATACATTCTGCGACCGATTCGTACAGCGAGACGTTTAATAATGTTAAGCGGTCATTTGTTCAATGTACACCAAGTGTGAAGTCCATGGATGTCGTGTCGAAGTAAGAGAGTGTATCGTATGTCTTTTACATTTCATATTTTCAGGAAGACCGAGAATCCTAGCCCAATGATAAGATAATAGAAGTTAATAAAATAATAAGTTGGACGGGGAGTGCCGCAAACCCGCCATCAGGTTTCATCGCGGACGGAGCTGGGACTCGTGAATTTTTTTCTGACGCGATTACCATTTATTGACATAGCTCGAGGGGCCATGGGGTTGTCGGCGGTGTGGCGAGGAGCGGCGTGCTTGCGTCGGACAGCTCTATTTCCTTAAGCGACGGTTCGAGGTAGTTACGGGGTGGAAATGTCACGCAGCCCCACAACGGGGTGGCCCTAGCCGATCCCGACTCAACTTCCGCCTGTATGTGTGTTGGCCGCATATGTCACCGAAACTAACTTTTCCAACCACCACTACTCTCACCTGTGTATGGTCGTGTCCCGTCCATCCATGTGCTCTCTCGTCCTCCAACTCCACAGAGCGAGAGAGAGAGAGAGAGAGAGAGGGGGGCGAGGTGGGAGGGAGAGAGTGGCGACCCGCCGCTGATCGCTGGGTCAACATTTTCACCAGGAAAGTTATCTTCTCCTCCACCCAGGTTATTGATAAAACCGAAACGGTTGTTTACTCGGTCTCCGCGCGTGCGGAAACAGTTTCGCTAATTGCCGTTGATACATTCCCGTTTGCCACCATTTCCGGCAATCCCGGGCCAGTTAGTACTCAACGGCGCTGCGAAGTAGGAACAGCCCAGCCGATTCAATTGGTTGCACCGAGGTAGCGAAATCTCCTAAATATTTTTCCTCCGGTTCACCATTGTCAACCCTTCGCCGATTCGTTACTTCTATATAGTAGAATCGCGTAGTAATAGGATTTGTACTATAACTCGGACTACTGATTAAATTGCTTCTATTAACTGTTTTCATCGTACAAGTTTATAAAAATTTAGTCAAGAAGATGCAATTTGCAGAGAGCGCAAAATTGTCGTCCGACACCGATCACTTAGTAGATTTTAAGATCTCAGTGATCAGTGCGCTAGGTCTATTTCCTGGTCTGCGTTCGTGAGAACGTTTTCGTCCATACTTTGCCATCCATAGTGCGGTCGATAGTGGAAGATCTATCTTTGGTCAGAACTGTATGACTTTCTTCTATTCCGGGTTCATTTAAATTTTTCGATATTTTTGTTAGCAATCTTGAATTGTAGAAGCAAGAGGCAATGTATAAAGATGGGTCGAAATGGAGTCTGCGACCAGCAGGGGAGGGTTAGCGGAGCTTACTTCCCGGTATCGGCCTTGATTCGATTAACCGTGTTCAATAAATCGGCGGGAAAGTCCGTCCCGACGATGGAAACCAATATTTATACCGGAATGACATCGGTCCGAACACAAGCTGCTTCGAAAGGTTCGATCGATCCGTTCTCCCGCGGCGGGAGATACACATCGGGGCATTCTTCGCCCGGTGGATTAGCATTTAATATAACTAATCCAACCGTTGTTTTCCTTCGCTCGGTACCGATCGACGGAATCTCTTTCCAATCTGTTTTAGATTTGCTGCGCATGCATAATTCATAACCACCGGGAGCTTGTTATTCAAAGGCAATCCGAATATGGAGTTGTCAGCGGGGAGATGAACGCGGAGAGAGAAAGGGTGGGAGAGAAAGATAGAGAGAGAGAGGGAGAGAGGTAGATGGAGGATGGCGTACAATTGCCGCGAACAATTTAATACTTTGGCAGCCGCCGGTGATAATTCAATCGCGAAACGGAGCCGCGCGGCGCGGCGGCAGTCTTAATGTTTACGCCGCTGCGTAACATCTGCGGAACGTATTAATCAGCTGGGCCATTAGTCAGCGTGCCAAGTGTAAAACGCGCGAACAATCCGGAGCGATCCACCTTAATTAATTAAGTTGCCGGTCGAAAGACGATTTCGGGGTGTTTTGCGTTTCCCGGTGCCGACTAACCCAGCTTTTTCCCGGGCGATTTTTTGCAGTCCGAGTTTTGAAAGCCGCGCGCACGAATAAATCCTGGGGACCGAGAGAGCGGGGCTTTAATTGCACGATGATCGCGTCCGATATTTACGACTGAATTTGTTTTTAATTTTTCGACGGCAGCTCCGCCATCCGCGCGGGTATAAATCCTTATCCAGTGGACGCGGACGCGTCGCGTCGCGATGCGATGCGGCCGAAATATAAATACCAGCGGCTCCGGTTCGATCCAACGAATCTATTCGAGCCGCGTGTCTAGCCACCGGAGGCATCGAGGAGGACAGGCGAAACGCGGTTACGTGAAATCTCTTTCGCGAGATTTATGACCCGCCGGTAGTTTCCAAATTCAGTATAGTGGAATCTGCGTGGACGGGCGCGACGCGAAACGCACACCGGAAACTGCACAGAAGTCTGTCTGGTTGCTCGTTTCTGGACCAGCCTGCGAAATGTCTCGGGTTCAAGTTGCAGTCCCGGCTACGACCTCGCCGTAATTACAGCGCGAGGAAAATTGGGACATGGAGCATAAAGCAGCTTCAAGAATACAAAACGTCTCGAAGACGCCCGACAGATGCGGCTCTCCGCGTTCTTGACATTAGCGCCGGCTATTATTCGATTAGCAGTAAACTGTTCGTTGACGGGCGGCAAACGGAGGCCGCGTCATTAAAAGAGTCTCGATCATCCAGAACCGGCTGCCCGCGCGCCGGAGTCCGTAAATAGTCGCAGTTTGCGTATTCGAAGCGACCGTAATCTAGCCAGAGGCACGACGTTACTGCGGCCAGGTCGCTTTTAAACCGCGGCAGGTGTAAATCTAGGCGTGGAGCACAGCAGCAAGCACGCCAACATAAATCAAGCGCGAAGAAAGCGATCGCTCGACGATAATCCACCGGATTAGTAACGTTCGGTCAGCGGCGGTGTTTCTCGGCCCGAACAAAGAACGGCTAAAGCTTCCCTTTCGCCGCTTTCGACACTCTGCATCCCATTTTTCCGCGGCTTTCCGCAGACGGTCTCCCTGGCGCGTACAGGTCGGCGCGCGGCGTCGACGCCGGCCGACGAACGCGAAGAGAGACACGAGGCGGCGATAATTAAAGGTAAACATTAAGTTCTACGGCCGCGATGAAAGCGTTCTATCGATGATATAACGATGCCTGGTGATTATCGAGCGACGTCTACCGCCCCGACAGAGAAATTTCCCCGCGATGGAAACGCGGAGGCGGAAAACACGCGCACAAAGGCTCGGGCGAGCGTTCGCACGGCCGCATCGCGCCGTGTCGCGCCGTGTCGCACAGCGTCGCGTCAGCCTTCAGGACCTTTGATTTTATTAAAATTCACTGGGAACATCGCGGCGCGATGTCGCGCTCGTGATACTCGGCGCGCGGTATTAATAAAAGTTCGCGGAGCGAAGAGACCGCGAGACTCGATGAAAGCTAGCGAGTAAATATTACCGACGAATAATGGAGCTCGCCGGGTAGCTCGCCCGTCGCTCCCTTTTTTCTCTTTCCGTTTTAAAGGGTAATGATCGATTTCGAGCGACACTCGCATTTCGATAATTACGAGTGTGTCGCGTCGAAAAAGAGATTGCAGTCCGTTATTCATCGGACGGCCTCTGTTCGTTCTGCCTTTCAGTCTAATCGCTGTTAGGGCCGCGCCAATTTAGACCGTGTTCATTATCGAAGACTTGCGGAACGTGTTCATTGTAGCAACTATTTTTACGCAACAAAAATCGAAGCTTCAATTTAAATTCGCTCTACAGTCCTGACATCGTTAATACTAGGTTTGCTGAACTCGTCAAAATGATGGGTTACTAAATTCTTAATTTACGATTATCCAAATTGTAAAGATATAATTTCTATATATCGAAGAGCTGGGTAGTTTGAGCGCTAACCAATTAAACTCGTTTTTGACGAGTATGCTCGTCATGAAGAAACGACAAATTACGGTGATCGTACTTGTCACGTGTAAAAAATAGTTAAATTTGGCCGTTTAAATTGTAAATTAAAATGTTTCGAATAATTGGTGATATAAAAAAGTATTACGAGAAAACTGTACACCCTTCAGCTACGCATTTTTCATAGACCTCGCGACAGCTAAACTGGTTAAAATGAACGGAGGTACCTCGAGTCTGCTCGTACGTGCAATTTCCGAAAGCCGAGGCGTTAATATTTTGGAGCAAAAGGTCTCGAACATGAACAAGAGGTGTCGAGTAGGTGTGAAAGGGAGGGCTCTGCGAGCGTATCGCGGAAAATAGAATCGTTTTCCCTGTTTTTCTCGCGCGCCCGAGGCTCTCCCCGGCATGGGCCAGGTGTATCTTTTTGGCGGTGCGACGGGATTTTTGGCTCGCGATCAAGACTCGAATGTTTTGGCTAGCCGTGTACCGTCACGGTACCGTCTTGTCTGCCGTGCTGCTGCTTGTCGCGAGAAAAAAGGCTTGATCCGAGCTTCCGCGCGGCCGACGAACAGAGGGAAGAGAGACCGAGTTTTATTTTGTCTTCGCGAACGCGGCCAGGGACGTAACGCGATCCCCGGACACCTCGCGCCCGCCACCGAGGCAGTATCTTTTGTGACGGACTTTGCTACCTTCTCCAGCTCTGTTTCTCGATCGACCAGAAATATGGGATCGCCAGACAATTGCGAGCGGAGTTGAAAACAGATGTAATTGGATCGCTGCACGAAAAGCTGAGATGGCGACGTATAAAAGAGTGACGTTCCGGAGATGTTTTTAATTTTGGTGTAGATGCACAGGCATCGTTTGGGTAGTTGTCTAAGTCACTAGATATTAGCCTCGATATTTCCTTTATTGCCCATGATTGCTACACGCAAGGCGTCCTTCGTCTTTGCGCGAGACACCAGGTGCGTGATCGGCATCGATTGGGTTAACGTTTAAAAAGTCGACTGTTGCGATTGAATCCGGATCAAGACCTGTGCCATATTGCAGTCCCGATTCAATCGACATAAAACAGGAAGAGCGAGGCGAGGGTGAATGACAGAAAAGACACTTTATTCGTGTATTTTCACGGCGGTAGCAAATCCTTGGGCGTAGTTTTGACACCGTGAACGGCACTGTCTAGCGTCTAGCGTGCTCGCGCGTCCGGAAAAAGCACCGGCGAGAGAAAGATTTCGCACGAAAGCAGAAACGCGAAGACGAGGGGGGGCGCGGGACACGTCGAGGAGAACAGAGAGGCGGCGAGGAGAGGGTGGAGGGAGGAGAGCGTGGCAAGGAGATGAGAGGAGAGGAGAGACGGGGCTCTATTTTGTCTTCGCGCGGAGACACGTTCAGACAGGGGCGTAACTCCCCTTCGTCGTCCCCGCCGTCGTCGTCCCGCTCACCTCGCCCCCCGGCCCTCCTGCCTGACGTATATTTTCGTCGTCGCGCCGGTGCGCCGAGGAAACGAGCGAGCACCGATTTGTCGGAGTTTTATGTGTCAAAACGTGTTATCGTATTGGTTGCACGTTCTTCGACTCGCCGCGTACGGTGTACACCGTAATGTACAACGCGCGACGAGGAGAGGAGAGCGATTTTCCATAGCCCCGGGTCTCCGTTCCCGCAAAGCCGATTCCGGCCGAGGAAAAGAGTGTCGCCGACACGCGTCGGAATTTTCCACGATGTCGCCGGGAATTTTCGACGACCCGGCTAGGATCGGCTAAGTGGATCCGGTTAGAAGAACATTGAGTGGCTTACCAAGATGCCACTCTTCCGTCACGTTCACCCCGACTTCCACGACTGCGGTGCGCTTCCTCGACGATTCAACTAAATAACTATCCCGACCGCTATCGGCCACTACCCGGTTCAAGGAACGAGCATAAGGGTGTCCTCAAATTTTATGGGAAACGGGAACGACAACTTATGAACATCAAGTCTACCAAGAATTAACTTCTTGCGCTACGACATTCAATTCGTCGAAAGTAATATACGGCTCTATTTTGTTTATTGCTCATTTCGGATGTTCATTTTGGATGTTCACTTTGGAAGAAATTCGAAACGTGTCCATCGTAGTCTATCCTCGACTCAAAGGGTAGGAGATTTGAGATTTCATAAAAATAGTATTTTATCCACGGTGCTTCCGTCTGGTGGGTACCGAACACGGTTTCAGCTGTTAGTTCCAAGAACCACTGAGCACAGAAGGCGACAATTGTCGGTGAATTACAGTACTTTTACAGTGCGAAAGCCAAGAGTTCGGGTCGCGGGCCGGGGAACGAGATGTTGAGGGAATGGGATGGCGTGATTCGCGAGAGTGTTTCCGAAGCGGGCGGCGTGCGGGGGTGTGCGTTGGGTAGAATCATAAAAATTTCTACGTTTTAATGGGCGAGCAGGGTCGGCGAAGGAGCGGCCGGTCGTCCGATGTCTCGGTTAATGAAGACTGTAACCTAAATGCAAATAGGTGACCGACAACTGTTTAGCAATGTATATGGATGAGTGTGGAAGTTTGCTTTGCTCCAGCATGAATATGGAGATGATAGTTTAATTATATGTCACGAGTTCGCGTGTTGTTCGTATATTCGGGGTGGTAAACGTACCTCCGCAATTTGGACGGCACTCGTCGCGCGGAGCTCCTGCTTTTATTAATTTCGTCCCATTGAACGGTCGACGATTAACGGAATTTCGGATGGGGCGCGCGGTGCTGGTTGCTGGTACCGGTTCAGGATGCTTTTGGGATGGGCTGGGCTTGGCTGGGCTGGGCTCTGCTCTGCTCTGCTCTCTCAATCTCTCTCTCTCTCTCTCCCCCTCTCTCTCTCTCTCTCTCTCACTCACTCTCTGTGGAAACGCACGTTGAATTCGCGAGCGATGCGCCGCGTCACAAAGGGACGACCGGCACGGGAAATTCAATATTCCGGCCGGCGGCGTATGGACGGCTGTCCGGTTTTCTCCGAGTTTCGACGACGTAAAGGTGTCGCATAAGCTCGTTAAGAATCGCGGTGATAATCCGCGGCCGGGCCCTTTGAAATAGATACCGAGACGAGCTTAGTCGCTGTTAATGTTCGTTCCCGTATTTGCGCTAGCCGACCCCGTCTAAATAAATCATTATCAGAGAGTAGACCGGACGGTCTTTGAATAATATAGTCTGCCGGCGCCGGTGGACCGCTGGATTTTAGGTGGCTTAACGGCGTAACGGAGCATGCGAGCCTTGGGACGACGCCGCCCCGACGTGGTTTTCCTGGATTAATTGTCCATTCATAAGCCTCCTCTCCAATCCTTTCCGGGGATCGGAAAGAATGTGACCGGGCCGATGCGCCTCCGGCAATTTCGTTCGCTTCGTTCCGGGATCATGGTCTTCGACGATGCAGCAAAACTCTGTTATCGGCTGCGCTTTTCTGTTTCCAGACATTTTAGACTTTCCTTAATCGACGAAGCAGCGTGACAAACCGAACTATCTCTCAATCAGTAGGAAAGCAAAACGAACGAGTTCTTACGTAGGCAATGATTAGACTGCAAATAATTCCAGAAAATCAATGATATTTTCTATATTTAAAACACAGACTGATATTTTCTGTGTTTTATATTTTGTATTCGCCTATTCAATTTTATCGCAAGTGCATAAGATCCGCAGTGCAATAACGGCGACCGTCGACGATCTATTTAGTAAACGAATGACGAAACTTCGATTCGAAGGGCATGGAATCTTTCCGAGGGGAAGGCTTTCGCAGATGGTGCGGGGGTCCCCGTCGATTTAAATTCGCTTTAGCAATTCGTACAAGATTTTTAGCGTCTGATCTTTACAGAAGTAAATTGCACGAGGAGGAGGCGAGAGCGAGAGGGAAAGAGAGGAAGAGAGAGTCGGCGCGACGGGACCATCCCTACTCGGTGCCCGGAGGTACGAGGAGCAACCCTCTGGATGAATTATTAGGTTGCACGGAGTACCCTGGAGTCCCGACCGCCGGCCGTTTAAGTTTTCACGAGAGACTCGATTCACGTTTAACGAGGTTCGTCCTCAAACGGGCACAAAGAAACGCGTCTCTGCGCGGTCAAGCGTAGCTGTCCGATCCTGTCCGACGACCAGAGACGACTCTGTCTTCCTCTTTTTCCCTCCGACTCTCTCCCTCTCTCTCTCTCTCTCACACTCTCTGGCTACTTCTAATTACGACAGCCGCGGGAAGAATACGGTCTGGTTCGAGTTCGGCGGGCTAAAGTTCATCCCCGGTACCCGAAGCCAATTAAACTCGGATAGCGGGGCGCAGTGCGTCTGATGAAACAGTTTCGGGCGACAAAAACCAAATTTCAAGGTTTTAAAGTTCGCTTGTGATCTTCGTCGAAGTCTTTCAAGTTCAATTCTATTCAATATTCCGACATATTTAGATTGCGAATCTCTAGGAAAATTCTTGTCTTTATTGATTACATTATAAACATCCGAGGAGAGGGAAAAGTTTAGCTCGGAAGCCACATTTGATGCATAAAAAATGTAGCATTTTCTTTGATTATAGCATTAATCCTTTGCCAAGTTTTGATGGGTCTCGCTGATAATGGAACATTTTTAACAATAACTTTTTACGTGTGATTGTTTTGTCGATCTTTGATCTCTTTTGCTGATCTCTGACTACCACATCAACCATATATGAATGATTGAATTATTTACTTAGATTTTGAAATGAATTATTACATTGATCTGTTATATCTTCCTAATTTTATTAAGATAAGCAGGAGTAAGAATATTAAAAATGTAGGTAATTTCATTTTGATTAACTAAAATACTTTAATCTAAGTACCTTTTTAAGACCGTTAGCGTGGCAGTGGTAGAATGAAATTAAAATAAAATTATTATCACTTTAATGTATTAAAATAGAATATTCAAATGAAACAATTACGAAGAAAGAAATGTTCCTATTATCATAACTATAAAAAACGGGCTAGACTTGTAGGATTCCACTTTGTAAAATCGCGTAATTTTATTGAAAATTGGACGTTTAGTAACGCGGATGTCGAGAGCCAATTGCGCGACCAACCCTCTTCGGGTACAATTGTACCTGCACGCGACGAGCCTCGCGGAGTTCGATACTTGTCGAGGAATGCGGAGATTCGCGTTTCGAATATTTCGTCGATGCGCACCGATGATACCGTGCGTGGGAGGCACAGAGGGAGGGCCAGGTACGCGCAGCCCGCGCGCCACACCCGGGTGTCACATATTTCTCCCGTCACGAAGCTCTGTTGCGCCCGTTTATCTCTCAATTACGCGCCAACTGGCCGGACCGCGAAAGGAATGCGAGATTGCGCGGCGAGGATCGCGCTATTGCCGATGCATTCTTGCGCAACGAGTAGCTGGCGGTTCGCGACAGACATGGAACCAACGGATAGTGACTTGCGAGCAGACACTGTCCTGCGATTACGGTCTGCTTTCCGAGTCAAAGCACCTGAAGTTGTAGTAGCTGCACGTGTTCTTCAGTGAATGCTCGGACGAAATTTACCAGGAAAGTGCTGAACACCTCGATGTCGCCAATCGTGTTCAGACTTTGCACATTTATAGATTTCATTCTCTCGTTTAAAAACATGTAGGATGTATGCCAAAATCTGTCCCAATCTTGATCTAAATTACTCGAAAATCCTTTTCTCCGAACAATAATGTTCCAAGCAGAAATCGTAAGACACGAAATTGAATATACGCCGATATAATTAATATTTGTTATACATATAGAAAAAGATTAATTATTTCAACGTGTGCTCTATTCCATAGCCTACAGCTTTTGTTCGAAACATTTCCCTATACAAGAAACGGTTTTCCGGTAATTTAGGTGGCAGATCTTGGTGGCCAAGCCTCTACACCGCCGTAGGGACAGAAACTCAAGGATATGTGCGATTAAAATTTCATTACTGCAACGAAATTCTGATAGTGGGGATAATGGACCCGAGAGACGGCTGCAGCTCGTGAGTTGCCCATAATTTCATTGCGATAATGAAACATTATGTGTACGCTTCTAAAAAAACTATGCTATAAACTGTACCATAATGATACACATATATTCGAATACAGGAGTACGAGTAAGTGTACAACAAAATTGAATTACTGTGTCGAATAAATCCACATAAACAATCAAATCATCGCAAACGCTCTGCTCTTATCTCGTCATAAAAGTGTGCAGCTCTACGGCTCCAGTCTTCGTGCATGAGCAAAAATAAGGTGTATCGTTCCACTTCGCTGAAGTAAGTTGAGTACGAAAGAAGGTCTTCGATAAGTTTGTTACTAGGTTGTCGCAGTTTATCGAATTCCGTAGCCTCATCGACGAAGTAGAAGTCCACGGCTGCATCAAATATTTAAGCGGAGACTCTAGAATGTAGTCTCTAGATGCTCGATCAGTGTCCCGCGGCTGGACATAGTTTAAGCTTCCGGTATGCGGCCAGCCATTCGTTCCAGCAGGCCGAGTTCCTTCGGAGACGCTGCGGCGCGAGTTTTTCGGCGTGTAATTAAAGCGTTGCAGCCAGGAGGACAATTATAGCGGCGGCGGCGGCGGTCTACTTCTTCCTCAGGGGTAACCGGAATACCTGGTGCGCCGCGATCACCTAAACCGGCGAAAATACGAGGAGCGCGACAGCAATTTTCCGGGACTGTCGCGGGAACCGCTGGCTTATTGTCTATTCGGTGGCGCTCAGTGCCGACTAAATTCAAGGTGTCGGCCGCAGACGGTTTACAGCCCGAGGAAAACCATCGCGTTTCCGCCGCGTTACAAGATCGCTCGCTCCCGGGAAACCGCGGAACGCGGCGCTGCGCTGCGCCGAGAGGACGCGGCTCCAGCGCGCCTCCGGATCGCCTACTCGCGTTTTCCTAATCGGGCACTGCCGTGGACGGCTGCGGGGCGTCGGCGATAGAGGGCCGGGCACCCTCGCGCCACCGTATTTGCGATGCAACACCCTCCCCCGTAATTTAGAAGGGAGCGGAGGAGACCCGATAAACGCGCCACCGAATTGCCTTGCTTCCTGCTCGAGAAACACGACGCTTACCTTCGTAGACGCGACCGGTTTACGAACACGAGAGCCTCGTAATATTGTCACTGGGAATCGCAAAGCTGTCGCGGGCTCTCCCAGCTTGGAACGCTTGTAGCACCGCCGCGGACTCGATTAATCTGTGACGAGACTGCGCACCCGAAGAAGCGGCTGAGAGACGCTTAACCCGTAGGTTTACTAGAACGATTGTCGGGAAGGCTATGCGAACATCGTGCTGGGCACTGCTTTGCTAGCGGACTCCTCTTCGCGGATTCTCTCGATGACGAGTTCGAGCTTGATAACATGGAATAGTGATATGCATCGAATATTTTCTGAGATGCCTGAGAAGCGGGATAGCGAGACTGAGTTTTGTTTGTGCCGTTCCGAATCCTCTTCGCGTTCTTGGTTAACGTGTCATTGGATAAATCTGCTCACGTCGAAATTCATCATTCGTCGTCATGTCGGAAACGATGTTCAATATGCCACGTTCGTATGGGTGCCGGCACCTTCGAATTCGTAGGAATGCAAACTTTGAGCTCGCTGCCTCGGAATCGAAGAATTTTTGTTCGGTGCCATGATTCCCATGGAGAGAGAGACATTAATGGAATTCCTGTGCAGCTCGTTAAATTTGAAATTGCGATGACGCAACGGACAATGGGCGAGCGAGAGAGCCGCGCGCCGAGTAAATAGGCTCGACGAAATCCCTCGTCATCGGCGGGGCCAATTATCCCGGCGTTCGTTGTTAAAATGATGTTCCTTCTCGTTATCGGTACCGCTGACGGTCCTCTATCCCCCTTTGTCGCCGCGTAAACGAAAAATAATAACACAGTGTCGACGTCAACCGGCTCCGGGAGCAAGCCACGAGGTAACGCCTGTGACACGCGTGCGATAATTATGAAAATTTTCTATTCGCGAGGAAATACGCGTTCGAAACATTGCCGGCGCGCACGGCCCTCGTCGGCTATCGCGGTTCGTATCGGCCCGTATAAATATCGTTCTCGTGACGGGGGTCTGAGAACCACCCCCATGGAAACGGAGCTTGTCCTGGAATCGGGCTTTCGTGCCTCCACCGGCATAAATTTCTCTTACGTGCCAGATATAAAAAGTATTACGCCAGCCGAGGTTTATCGTTCCGGGAAGTCGACCGCGATGGATTCGCAAAGCTGCGGAAATTCTGATTTAGGTCCGCAGAAACGGCCTTCCCTAAAGAATTCATCCTGGCGGTCTGACTCGACATTATAACGTCTATAATGTTATTAGAGGCTTTAAAGGTGATACATTGTATGCGTTATCACTAGACTGCGGATTTGATGCGTTTATGACAATGAATAGGTCAAATGGAAGATCGTAACGACGCTGGAGGAATGCAAGGATATCTTTACACCATTTCCAATTACTTACAGTTTACGATGATGATATGGGCGGAGAATATATAGTTATAATGAATAGATTTAGAGCTAGCCTTTGCAATCTAAATCTCTGAAATGTAAGTATAATTACGGAAGCAAAGAAGTAAAATTGGTAGCGTCGTCGATATGACTATCAAAGAACGAATTAATAAAAAGAATAATAAATAAATGTAAAATTGATATATCAACCTCAATTGAGATTGTGTGTAAAAAAAAAGAAAAAGAAAAATATAAAGGAACACATTTTTATCTATCTGAAGTTTCTTATAATTGGTTTAGACGATTATTATTTTACATGAATATCGGCAGTCTAGTCATCAAGTGTCAAAACTTTCTAGGACATGACATCTTGAAAGGGTTAGCATAAGTTCTGGCAGCATTGTAAACTCATTACTATCCGCCTGAATTCCTTTCGGTCGAACATTTTACTCGTCATGAATTATTCTATCTATTCATTCGAATAATTCTTTATTTAAATAATCCTTAATTCGAGAAAATAATATGGAAGAAATAAAACGAACACTATAAAGGAACACTTTACATTTTATCATTTTTATTCAAATCAATTATTTTCGAATATAAATTCCTGCAAAATTCCCGTAAAAAATGCATACGGACAAATTTTTATCTAAAGAAATTTTTATTCCATCGAATATTTATTTGATAGTGTCGAATAAAATTTTATTCGTTAGTCTTTCTCTTTTATCCATCATCCCGAATAAAATGTTGCCCAACTCTGCGCTGAACAATCGTTCGGCGTTTGCGATTTATCGTCGGCAGAACAGCAACCCGTGTTACACATACAATGCATTGAGCCTCGTGTAGACCGTACTCGGAGCAAAATAATTCATCGAGGAAGAACGACCCGCGATGATAGACACCCTAAAAACCGGGGGCTGAAACGATACCGAGGAATGGCACCCGGCGTCTGGCTGCAGGAAGGAAGGAAGGCAGGAAGGAAGAAAGGAAGGAAGAGAAGGACACGCAAAGATGAAGAAGCCCAGGAAAAAAAGCGCAGGATCCCAGCTCGTTCCCGTGACCTCTCGAGCCTCGGCTTTTCTTCCGTTCTCTTTTTCGCCCAGTTCGAGAGCATAACCCTGGCCCATATATACGCGGGAACGCGTCGCTCACGCACAAAAGCGCGCACACAAAGGGGCCGATATGCAGTTGCCGGAAGGCGCGAGATCCTCTCTGCGACTCTACGGGCGACGGATGCCGAGCGGAGTCTTTCAAATGCTCGTTATTTTAACGGGAAGCAGCGCGAAGCTTTCGCATGAAACTGTCAGGGCCGTTGCCACTGCCTCCCTTGCTGTACCGTGCTCGCGCTCGTTCGTGTCGCGTCTTTGACACGGTTCGCGGCGGGATTAACCGCGAAAAAATTATTCGAACCGCGCACAGAAAGTTGTTACGTGTTCCCGATGCCTCGGCGGTAGGAATCGAAACCATCCGCGGGAATCCGCTTCGAACATCCAGCGTATAATCCCCTGGAACACCTCTTCAGCTCTTGACTCTCGGCTTTCGAGAGTAAACCGCACGTATTGGTTGAGTCATTCCGTTCCGAATGCGTTCGCGGTTTATTTAACATGTGCGTTTTTCTAATCGGATAAATCTTATTTTTGTTCATTATTATTTCCTACAGGAATTTCTCGCGATCCTCTTCTTTCATGTCTGATTTCAAATTTCGATATGCATATTTCAGTTTCGCATTGCTTCCTTTTCGATTCGCGCGAACGATTTTGAATATACTCCGTTCAACCGTGTTTTCAAGTTTCAATGTATATTTTTCTGCTATTCTTACGAAAATCGATCTCCAACTTTATGACTATCGTTTTTTTTTTAACAAGGAAAATATGAGTCGCAAGAAGGATGTATATATAACGTAAAGATGTTCTGTTCTTGTCGCAAAAAATGCCTAGAGGCTGTGGGAAGATCAAATGTAATACTTCAAATGAATTTAAAAATAAGGTGAGAGGTAACAAGCGAGTGAAAGCTTGAACAATGAGCAACAATAAATTACGAAATGAATACAGTAGTCAATTTGTTGTATATCTTGACGCAAATGTAAGTAGTATACACTGCTATAAGTATAAAGTAACAGTTTATCCATTTACATAATTCTATCTGAAAAATAGGAAGAGAACATTGTGTAAATACGTTTCCCTTTATTTTCCGTAAAATATTTAGTAAAAGATATTGTTTTCTTCTTTTTATAATCGCGTCGATTTAGCACACGAAAGACATTTATTATTACAAAATAAGACATTTATTCCTGTTTTTAACGTCACAACTAACACATACATTGAATAAATAACTCATAAATACGCCCTTACAATCTAAATAATCGTAAATTAAAGAATTACTACCGGTTTCCGTAAACTAGTGTTTGACAAATAAAGGTGGGATGAAGGTTAAGAGGAGAGCCTTACTGGGGGAGCTTTATTAGGGGAGCCATCAGGACAAAGAGTGAGAGAACCGTAATGCAAAAAGGGGTTGATAAAAAGATCTAAAAATCGGAGTGTTAAGTCGAATAAAGAAGTTAACATTGAGCTCGTCGGAACGAGTTGTAAAATACGTAAAGATTTGAAAACAAGTCTCGTCACGTCCGCCACAAGATCATCAAAAGCGTTCGCCCAGGGGCTGCGGAAGCAAAAAGAATGAAAGAGCGCCGGTGTGCGACGGACACCTTAATGGAACTCGAAATTCCGCTTAACGTTCGCCGGTAAATTCGAGCTATACATTTAAATTGAAGTTTTCGTTTGAATTTCATGCGCGCGTTAAATTAAAACCGATGGAAATTCCGCAGCTTCCGGGGAAACCGGCGCACACAGTTGCTCCCGCGTTCACCGTTTCCCTTTGCTGCTCGAAATTTTGCACGCGCTCGCTCGGCCTCGTGCTCGCTCGCGCGAGCGCTGAAAAGGCTTGGTTAATAAGGACGATGAAAATTACGCGGCGACATTCTAAAAGGAAAATAACTACCGGCGAAGATTGCGTTGACGCGGCAAAGAAGAGGAGAAGCCAGACAAACGCGGTGTCAAAATCCCCTCGAGCAGTCTTTAATTTTCCAAGCGTGGCAGCTCGTGCGCGCGCATCAAAGAAATCGTTTCGCGCGTACCTCGCGGACGCGATACAGCGATTTTTTTCGACTTCCCAGCGCCGATGAAAAATCGAGCGGTACGCGTAAACCCGTTGGCTCGGCCAGAATCCAATTACCACCTGGCTACGCTCGCTTGCGTCCGTTCTGCTATGCAAAATCTGTAATCCTCGGCATAATGAAACAATTGGGAACGATCATGCTCTGCCAGAATCTAAATGCTTAGGGCGCTACGCGAAACATTTTAGCGAACCATTACAACTTGCTTTGTAATCGATTGGATTCGCCAACGATAATTCATTGTTAACGATTTCACGTCCGATTTTTGCTGTCACGGGTAACTCCGCCTATCACAGTTACGAAGTATCGGGAATACATAATAGGTCATGATTTTATTCCACGCGGTTGCGGTTTCGGGGAATCCTAAATAACATAACAGAAAATTAAACTCCGCCGAAGTCCAATATTCGACACGTACTTTTTCTGTCCACCATTCACATGCAGGGAATGAAAATAGTTTTCAAAGTTGGGGTTGGAAACCATATTTGCGCGTTTATCTCTGAAACGAATAATTCTAGGAAAAAGAGCAAATACGCGACCCGTGTGTTTTCAGCGCTGTACTCGGTCAAGTAAATAGATTTTTAAAAAATTCATTTATCGAAAACATATATTGACAAATTTGGAGCTCGAGAACGATTTTCAGCCCCCAAAGCTACGTCGGGGCTGCTGATGAAAATACAAGCGAATATTTTTCCAGTTATAAGTGACAAATTCACAATTAAAACTATCAGAATAGTGTGAGAACATATCGTATTTAAACAATCAAAATTATTAGAAGAAAGAGTACATCGTGATCCAACTTCTTTTTCTTGAAATTAAAGAACATGACTTTTATTTTATAAAAATAAGATATAAGTCGAAGAAATAAGTTGAAATAAGTTGACGAATCTAATTTTCTTTCAAACAAAACCTTAGAAGAAAAAATCCAACGCACTCTACATAAATCTTCTAACAAGTAATTGGTTTCGAAAGTATTTTCAAGTTTGATAAACGATACAAAGAGAAACGGTCCTTTCACAGGACACCTGTCTTCCCTTCCGAAAGCAAAGCAGGCCGTTTACAGTCGGCCCATTCCCCTGCCGATCGGGAATCGTCTCGTTTGCCTGCGCGGTTCGAGAAAAGAAAGTTCGAGGCTGGTAATATGTGACTTCCCCATGGCAAATAGTTCGGCTGGAATCACAGGTTGCACACAGGTGGGGCCGGGAATTGAATGGATCGACGAGGACGCGGGATGAAGTGTCTCTCGCGACGAGATTTACGATCGAGCGCAGGCTCGCTGCGAAAGCTTTGCATTCGCCGTGTATTTCGGGGCTGAAGCGCCGCGAGGCTGGATGCAAAAGGGTTCGCCGATGATTGGAAGAAGCAAAAGGAAGCGAAGGGAAGCGCAGAGAATCGAAGAGAAGAAAAACCGAAGAGCAGAGAATGGAAGAGAAGGGAAGAGAAGCGGCATACACGCGCGCGCGCATAGAGAGAGAGAGAGAGAGAGAGAGAGAGAGAGAGAGAGAGAGAGGGAGGGAGGGAGGGAGGAAAACCGTCGCAGCCGCAATGGGACCCAGCTGCGATAAACTGGATGCTCGATTCGCGTCGCGACACCGATTCGTGTCGGATCTACGTGCCGGAATTTCGTCCCTCGACCTTTTAAACTGGGTCATCGATCCCTGCCACGTCCCTTTTGCCGGCGTGATCCTCGATCGACACGATCCACGGATCCTGCTCGGCGCTTTTTTTTGGACGAGAGGAACCTCTCCGTCTTTTTCTCTTCTTGCACGGATCGCGCACGAGGTTATAGCGAGTTTATCGGGATCACGATCGCGAGGGGAAATTTATTCCGCGTGAAGACGAGCCACTGGAAATCCATAAATCGGGGATTCCCGGAGATACGCTCCTTGATTTATTGGCAACAACGGAAAGAAATAGTTCACCGGGAGAAATAGGGACTCGGCTGGGAGACGGGCAGCCTCGTTTTGTTACCGACTCTCAGACTTTAAGCGGTCTCTCTCGGCTGCGAACTGTGCCGCGATCGAAAAATCGATGCCCTTCTTGCCGCACTTTCTTGCAGTCTTGCACCTCGATTAGCAATTTGCTTGATATTAGATAGTTCGAAACTATAACCGAAAATTTAAGCGTTTTCTTCGGGGCAATGTTTCTTGCGTGAATCAGACTGCAGACTTGATGCATTCATGGGGAGAACGAGTAGGTTGAAACACGGAATAGCGAAAATATTCTGTAAAACCTCTATTATTTGATCTTACGACTTTTAAATTGTTGCGTGAATACTTTTCACACGTAAGTCACTCTATCAAGGATCTATAGATCTTAACGACACATTGGAAAAACGTAGTTCTAGTTGTTCATGTATTTCTTCTAGTGGGTATCGTTCATATTTAAAGCGTGACAACAACGTTCAACACTCCGATTAATACATCAGACGTATGTAAGTGACAGAATTAATTTCTCATTAATTATAATTAATAATCACAAATCTGAAATTGGTGATGTACATCAAATCAGCTCAGGATCACTACAATAGTAATGCTTGAGCTTAAATAAACACTGCATCAATTAATGATGCCCTCGCACCAAAACCCTGTATCGTTGATAGTACTACTGTCTATATGGAGGCAGTTTGTCATGAAGTACCATATTAAAGTAGTAATCACCACTTGAAGATTAATTTTTCTAGAATCCATGAAACGTAAGAATGTTGAAAAAGTAATTGGTCATACGGCAATGAAAGTGTTAAACTTTGATAGTCCACATACAACATTATTTACTGTTCTAACCAGCGATGGAGTAATCTAACACTGTGACTAACAGTAAGTTCTATGCGAACGGTCACGTTGAATGCCCCTCATGCCAGTCAGTCTCTTTTTATTTTTCCCAATGATGTGTGCTTTTCGGTGGTGACGCTCGATGGTCCATTCGAAGCCGATCTGCGTGGTCTTTGAAATTCCCGACCACCTTTCCCAGTCCAGTTTCTTCCGGCTGAATGGGAACGCCGTCGTTCGAGTCATTTGTAAAAGTATCTTGGGCGCGATCGGCCGCTGCACACGGCTCGCTCTCATTTGTCCGACGTCCATTCATCCCACCCCTTTCGTCTTGTCCCTGTGAACCCTTGTTCCTCGGGGACGACCTGATTCCTCGATAAAGCCAATAAACCCTCGTCAACCGGTGGCGTGCCCGTTCACAGACCACCTCGCCGCGTCTAGCCGCCGTTTCACCGTCGTTGGTTCCCTCCGCCCTTCCAGCGGCGGTCATTTTTAGCAGTCGATCGACCCGTTTTCCCGGCGAGTTTCAAATTTATTCGACGAGCGGCTAATTAATGTCAAAATTCGCTGACAAAGCTCCGCCCCCCCCCCCCCACCCCCGCCCCCGTCCGGGCGAGCCGCGCTTTTTATCCCGGCGTTCACGTCGACCGAGTGGAAACGGCGAAAAGTTCGTCTTGCCGATGAAATAATGCCGAGTGCACACGCGTGTGCGGGGTGCAGCTAGAAAGGAGGAGGGTGGGGGGTGGTCAAGAGGAAGAGGGAGCGGGAGGGCGCGACCGGTCTCTCCTCTCTCTGGTTCCGTCGAAATTAACGAGTCGAGTGTTTGCGAGTTTCGCCGGGGAACCCGTTGCTCCGACGAGTGTGTTTGCTTTGATATTGGCGAACTTTTTCTCCCGCGGTCCTCCGTGATTTTTAACCCAGGGGACACGGGGCCGAGACGCAACCCCCCCTGGTAGAACAGCACCGTGAACACCGTGTCCGTCCACCCGCGGCGCGGTTCGTCGTTCGGCTAATTTCCGCGACGGCGACCGATCATCGAAACTTTTTCAATTAAACCGATGACGGCTCGATATGTACACGGCCGGGTCGTTCGGATGCGGACCGGGGCTACCCGGCCGCTGCGCGGTCGAAGAAATTTAATTTTCGAAAAGAGCTGTAAAACCGACGCGGTTCGGCAGAGTGGAGCCGGGAAATTTCGGGCGAGCCGGCTGGGAATTCCGTGGGGAGCGTAAAACGCGCGTGCGGAACGTAAAAAATCCATTTGCCTCGACCAGAGGAATTTTTTATGAAACTCGGTTAGAACAGAGACGATCCCGTCGACGATTTCACTGTTTCCCTTCGATGGATTTGCCTCGTCTTGGCCGTTCGTTCGTTCGTTCGATCGACGATAGCCTCCGAGAACCGGCCCCGAAATTCGAGCGATCGCACGAATATGCGGGGTGAGCAGTAAATAATTGAAGTCGCTGACGCGGTCGAATGATCTAATTCCTGCCACGGACAAACAGTTTGATTAGCAGAAGTCTGGAGCGCCGGTGAAACGGCCGTCGTGGTAGGGATGGGCTCATCGCCGCTCCCCCGGGAAGGAACAAACGGAGGGATAGTTCGTTAAATAAAGAGGATAAAGCGACGGTCCGCGGGAAGCCACAGGGAATAGAATATAAGAGAAGCGGCCGGGGCGAGGCGCGTGCTCTCTAATAGATGGGGTAAGGAAGCGAGACGAAGGGCGCGGTAGATGGGGGGGCTCGCTGTCGGGAAAGGTCAGCGGAGCCGTCGTTTTCGCCGAGCTTCATGAGATCGGCAACGAGCGTCCCGCGAAACCTCTGCCAACCTTTCTCAACATCCGCCAGTCCCGCCTGTGATACCCAGCAGGTCGAAAAGAAGGTAACAGGAAGCGAAACTCAATTTCGGCTGGACGGTATCACTACGGTATCAACTATGTTCCAATATTTTTGACCCTCGTCATAATATCTTTGGTTCCTAAGAACATCATTGATCCCGCGTCGAAAATGCATCGATAGCTTTGCTGTGGTCTTACGAAGCTCTTAGTATTCTCACGGCTTCGATACGTCGATTTCTATCTTCTTTTTCTGTTTTAATTCTTTGCGTAATGAATCAAATTTTTTTACATAGGCTGTGGATTTTATGCATTTTATGCGGGGAAAATATTTAAAGGGTTTAAAAATACTGTTGCATTAATAACTACTTATTAAAATTATTATCTTGCAATTAATAAGTTTTTATTTGGCATAAGAATTTTTATACGGAAAAAGCTGTCCTGCTTTCTCTGAAGATTCTATGTTCATTAGTTTTACTTGGAAAGATTCTCAAAGCATCGTAAAAGTTGGCGGGACGTTTTCATACTAAACCTATAGGGTCGATAAGCATAATCGCTTACATATTTTCTGTTTGAAAGTTGATAGAATTACAAAGACTTTTTTATAACAAATAATTAAACAGATTTCTTAATTTAAGCATAATGTTCGAAAGAAAATGGGGAGATGGTATAAAACAACATACGAGTCACTTTTAGTGTTTGGCAGATTGAAAAGAAAGGAATAACATTCATACATAATAGATTTATTACTTAGAATTTTGGCAAAGGGTGATTGAATGAATTTCTACATCGAAGCAAACATTACAATGAAAATGGCGAAAGTTACAAATAAATGTATTAATTTCAGCTCGAATGAAACGAATGTTGGTTACGTTTACAACTCGGTAGGCTTCGTGTTAAAGGTGCAGGGTTTCTGACTGCGTAATAGTTCACGAAGAAGACGGTAAATCGCAGTGGGTCTGGCGAACGGGTCCCGGTAAAATGTACGGTGTATGGCTCACCTGCATGCTGGTTCACCGACGGTCTCGAAAAACAGGCAGGTACCGCCGTTCATGCAGAAGTCACCGGCGATCGGGCACGGCTGCTCCTGCCTCGGCCACGCCGCCGTCGCTGCAACACAAACCAGAGAAAAATAATGGTGAGCTCCGCGTTCGAAAAACGTTATGCGCATAATTCCCGTCCACGCCCTTCGTGTGTCCCGCGTGTACATTTCTTTTGTGCGCGGCGGCCCTTCTACCCTTTCTCGCGACCTGCCCCGTGTGTTTTCCGCGCCTCCGCGCGTGCGACGCGCGTTCTTTCCTCGCGCATAAATCGCGCGGCGTTCGAGCTTTGTTCGCCAGGCAAGAAAAGGTTATTCGCGCGTGCGCCAGCCACGATTTCGAGCCGAGAACCCGTGCATTTTCATTTCAATCGGGTTCCCGGCGGCCGCGGGTGCGCCCGCGCGCAAGGATTAGCCTTTGGTATGCAAATCGCGAGAACGGCTGCTAAGAAGGAAACGGCGAACGTGGGACACCGACGGATTTATGAACAGCTTAGCTTAGACCATGGCCGATGCTGCTGCAGGCACGTGTCCGTCTCTGTTCGATTTTTCCCGAGCAGGTTCTGCGAATCGAACCGGATTCGCATCGGTCAAATATCGAATTGCAACGTCCCCTCAAAGGTTCGCAATTTCTCTTCCATTTCTTTCGTGCCCTTTGACCGATACTTTGACCGACAGATTTATTTAGATTGGAAGATTCATTCTGACGCTAATGTGTTATATTTTCCCAATTTGAAGATCAGTGAAATATGAGAATGTTGAGAAAGTAATTCATGCCGTGTAGCTATGTTTTTCAGTTTTTATTTAATTAAATAAAATACTTAAATCGTACGGAAATTGTTTGGTTGTTGTGAGACAGTCGAAGTGTTAATGAGTATCTTAAATAATATAAAACATACGCGTAGTAAAGCTAACTTTCATTTACCATTTGCCTTCTGTTTTAGAAACTTTTTAAAACAGACTTGTAAATCATGAAGCGTTCACTTGCTAAAGTGAAAATTCGGAACTAAAATCCATATAACTATTCATCTGTCACTAGTAAAATCATCTAACTATATCTTATTTAGAATCGCATGGATTGCCTTTAATAAATCCTTACGCATTAGGATTGTTCCGCCAACATGAAAGCCATATATCCTTAAGCTCAGATTTAAAAGTGGTGATTCTTTACGCTTTGAAAAACGAAGGCATCGAGAACGGTGCTAAAACCGATATCCATCCTCGCTTTTCGTTGCGCGCAGCCGATTCTTAACGTTTCTAAACGACCGCCTTTTCCGCGCGCATTGTTCCGCGGCCATAATTCCTCACTGTCGTTTGCCAGTGTTCAAGCTGTAATGCATTACGAACCGGGTTACTATCTTGTCGGTTCTGCGTCGTAAACATCGATTAATCATCTCTAGATGCGCATCCGGCCGTAGAAACAACCTAATGTTGCCCCGGCGAATTTTCTCGTCGTTTGGCCAAGAAGCGCGCGCGTTAATTATGCAACCGCGGAAACCGGCGGACCGATTTCATGAAAGGCGCGCGACGGATCGGGAGGAAGAGGGTGGTCCTCGGGGGTGTGTTTCGCGTCCAGGTGCGCTTTTTGATACGTCGCGCGATGAGTCCGGCTCACGGGGGAGCCGGACAAGCTCGCGCCTGTATTAAAAATCGTATAATGAGTTTGAAAGCGACTCGGACGAGTGGTCGGACGGCTGTCCGGCGGAGTAATAGCGGAACGCGATGAGGCGCGTAGACGCTCGCGCGATGAGCTCGCGTACACCATTATTACAGTCGGATTAGTATACTCGACCATTCCGGTCGGGCCGGTATTACCGAGCGCAGTTCCAACTTCGAAAAGCTCTCGAGCAAGCTCGTACTCCGGCCTTTATCCTCTGTCTCTCTCTTGCTCTGTCTCTTCCGGTTCTCTTTTCCCTCGGTTCGCCATTGCCGCCCCTATCCGCCGCGCGCGCGTTTCTTCTCGTTAAGTTCCTAACGAGCTGAAGACATTTTCGCGGCGGGAGCTGTTCTTTTTTCCATCCTCGTCCTATCGGAGAAACGAGAGAGACGCCGGCGCCGAGAAGAAAGGAGGACAGAGGAGCTAGAGATAGCGGTCGTCTCGAGCGGAAACGTATCGAAATTTTCATTTTTCCCGGGGTATCTACTTCCTATTTAGCTCCTCGAGCAGCGCAGCCACATCTTCCGCTTCCCCGGCAATTATTTCGCGCGATCGACCCGGAATATTAGCGGCATTCTCTAATCGCGTGGCTGCGGAGTATCGAGCGCGCCGGGAAATACGCCGATGAAAAGGGCACGGACGTGTGCGCGCAACACTGGAAATTGAGCCCGACGCGGCGCGCCGCGCGGATCCCAACTTAATTGAAGACCCGCATTGTTGTTCCCGTCGTTTTTTGATGGCGAAACTTTGATCTCGTTCCAGGCCGGAGCTTCTTTTCGGAGAAAGGCAGTCGGCAATCTCGCGGAATACGAAAGTTTGCCTCGCGCGAGCGCGAAACAGAGGTTAACAGCGCCGGGCAGCGGGTGGCCCGGGAGGCGCGAGAGGCGGGCGGAAAGTTTCGATGAGGGCGAGAATCGAGTTTGAATCGCGGCCATATCGATTCATTCGGGGTCGTCGCGCCGTCCCTTCGCCGATTCGGCGGAGATCTTTTTGTCGGAACTCCCGTCGGAGGATAACGCCGACGAAAAATCTACTTTCCGATTCCAATATCGCTCGATACAGAGAAATCTGCTTGCGCGATGTCGCGGCACGCGCCACGGAGCTTCCCGGCGGTCCCGATCCCCAGGATCGACGCTGTGTGTCTATTTGCGATCGGTCGATGGCTGCTGGCGAATCCTTCTTGCTCCCAGCAAATCCGTGTACATTTCTAGAGCCTCGGCATACGATTCTGCTCGTCTTGGGGCTCTCGCCGTCCTTACCGCACGCACACGCTGATCCCTCTGTGTTCGTACGCCTCCACGAGTGGGTCTCGACAGCGGAGAAGTGCTTCCGCGATACGGGGTCGCGGGAAAAAATTTAGCCGGCGATACTCGACCCAGATACCGTCGGTCTGGATCTTTGTACGCCGCTGATACTGTCGCGACCTTATCGCCGCAATTGTCTACGGCTATCTCCGTTGCGCCCTCAATTATTGCAAATACGTATGCCGAATTTAGCGAGCTTGTAACTCCCGTTTCGCTCATTCATGACGATATTAACCAGTGGTCGAAAACAGTTGTAACAACGGTTTTGGTTTTTCATGTCGATTCCATAAATGTTATTTTTCGGTTCTGAGTTGTAGTCATACATTTCGGAAATATTACCTTTGCGGAACATGAAACAAACTCCTAACAGCTACGAGGTTTTTGTCTGGTTCTACATAACTATTTTGAAACAATTTAATATTAACCTTTTACACTCGAAGTTTAAAATAGTTTCTCTGATTTAGAGTGCATCAATTTGATATAACATATTGTATGTAATGCATACGATATTAAATTTTGTGACTCAGGCAACAATTACAGTTCGTACAGTTTTCTAAATATAAATAAATTTAATGACGTCGAAAAGTATTTTCAAAGGCGACATAACAATTTTTGATGGCGTCTCGAGTCGCCATTCGAGTGTAAAGGGTTAACACTAAACCTACCGAGCTCTGAAATCGTCTGTCGCTTGTTGCTCCGTAAGAGTTACAAAACTGACTTTATCCTGACTTTTCGACAATTTTGTTATTGTATATGCTTGAGTTGAGAAGATTTAATTTGATTAAAGTGTCATATATAAGAAGATATGTCATTTTGATCAGTACGGTAGGTTTAGTGTTACAGGTTCGTCGATGAAGTTGACACTTGACAAGAGGTTTACGGAGCACTGATTTCATGAAAATAAAAAATAGCTTTCGGAAATTAAGCATTAGCAACGCGACGTGACCTTTTTTAATTCATTTCGTTTTTGCTGTTTATCGTGTTCTGTCATCTGCGCTGTCAGCTTAGTATTTGTTCCGATTGGTTATGGACGAAATTTGATTGGTGGTCGTCGAATATTCTAATTGAATCGTAACCGTCATCGAGATCATCTAATCTAGTTGCGTGGAAACTGTCAATGGAAATTTCTTTCCATCTATCGCTGATGAGTGAATGTAAAGTGACATATTTTATGAGAATTCGTTTAAAAGGCAGATTCGGTTTACGCGAAGCATTGCGATGACCATTGCCTAGAAATAAAGCTCTGCGAGTCATTCCTTTTAGAATTGATATCGATTACACGTACGACTAGAATGACCACTTTCGCGCAACGAGCAATTAAATGGCCTAATCAGCAAGTCGCCTGTGCAGGGAAGATCCTCGGTCACCGCTTATGCCGAAAACCGGGCGGGGTTGGACGGTCTAGGAGGTCGTCGACGCGAATTTCCGGGGTAACGAGATTGTCTCATTAGCGTGGACGCAGCCGGCCGGCAAAGCGTTCGCTACGATAAACAGTTTTAACGTCGGCCGCTTTTGACGCGTGCGCTACATTGTTTGGACACCGTTATCTCTGTCGATGTAACATCAATCGGTGTCTCGCGGGTGCGTTTAGATAGCGGCGGCCGTACCAGTTGTTTCGCGTCGCGCCCGATTTTCCCCGTTGATACGTCAGTTTTCGACGTGTTTACGGTTTTACGCGGCGCTTTTTTCCGTTTTTTGTTGCCCCCGATTCCCTGTTTTTCCGGTTTTTTCCTCCTTTTGACATCGATGCCCAGATTTTCGAAAGCCCCGCGCGACCCCCCTTTTTTTTTCCACGAGTGTGTTTCTCGACTCGGTCACGTGGCCGTTGTTCCCGCGGATTTCGCGCGGCCGGTGTCTATCATTTCGCGTTTCGAAAAGATCCGCGCCGAGCGATTCGCGTCCGTCGCTCATTTCCGGAAATGTTCGGCGCGCCAATCGGATTAAAAATATATCACACGGTTATTCTTCGCGACTGAATCGCCACGCGTGCACTAATTAAGGCTCGCGCGGCCGGACTCCGTTTTTCTCTGGCCGTGGGTTCTCCGTTTTTCTAGCAGTAACGATTGACGATTTAGAGATCGTCGTGGGATTTTTATAACGGTCATAAAAATGTTCGCTACCTAATGAAGTCTTCTTGAATACCTCAAAAGAAGTGCTCTAAACAATGTTTAAATATCAAAAGTTATTCGAAATGGGTGTAACATGAAATACACGCTGTAAACGTTTGTAAAATTTTGGGAAACAAAGAAGTATTTTTATTTCGTAGTCCGTGGGGAAGGTCTTCGCAGCACGAATTTTTAGCTGCGTTTAATTTTTGAATCCTGAAAAGAAAACTGAGGTTCTCTCTTGTTTCTGAATAGTTGTTGTTGCCATTGATACTAATAATTATTACTATTGTTACCATTATTATTATTTATCGGTAAACAGGCTGAAAGCCTTTCGCATAGAGATTAGTTCATACATAGGAGCAGGATATTAATCGCATTATATGATTATGCTGGTAATAATATTATGCAATTGACGTATAAAGGTTTCTGGGAACCAGTTAAAAACTCAATGTTGTCACTGAGTGGGCGCGAAACTGGTCCGATGCGATTCATCGGATTACGTAAGCCATATTTAGATTTAACGTTGCATATACAGAGGCATGATCTGGATCTAAAATTAACTAAAGATGTTCAAAATTGATACGATCGTTAAACAAAGTCGGAGATGAAAAATTATGTATAGCTCCACAATTCGAGTCTTCAAATAATGCAGCGGCTTACTCAATATGTTCCCATATTTATTTGCGAAGTGTTTCTGAAAATATTGATTCGTTTTTGCTCTCGAACAATAAGTTCATTATGATGGTTACGTATTGATGATGGAATAGTATCAATTTCGAAATATCGGAAATATTGGCACGCTCGACTTCAAGGGTTGCTTTTGCCCATCGATTCCATATACAGTGAATTTGATGTTGGACGTTGTTCCAAAAAAAATGTTCCTACGTAAATTTTATCAAATGATATAATTGTTGCGTGTAAACGGCGCGATAGAGTTACCGTCTAATGAAAGACCCAGCGGTATTAAAACCTCAACGCCGCCCGGCCGATCGTGGCAAGTTATATTTTCGCTTTCGGAGAGACGAACGAACCGGCTGGGATTCCGAGCAGACAGGTCATATAATGAGACGACGCGGCGCGGCGTCCTCGGTCGACGGTAATTCGCATCGACAGTGTTCGAAAATAGGCGCGAACCGGAGGCGCTGCGTAATTAGCTCGGATATAATTGCCCTAATATATCTGTTCGCGAGGGCCTGCGACCTAACTGGCCGCGCAAGTGTACGGTTCAACTCCGCTCGATCCAATTTGTCTTCTCAAATATCGTGTTTCAATCGCGTGACTCGCATCCGAGACGCTGCCGCCATCAAATATTTCCCCTTATCTCCTAATTTATACGTACCGTGTGTTTCTCGAAAAATCTTCATCGTATGTACACTAACGAATCTCCTACAAACAATCGCGTTTCCATTTCGAAAATTCGGATCTCGAGAAATTCAGATTTTTAAACCGGACAAAAATCTTGTTAAACGCTGCAACACTTTTTCGCGTGTTACGAATTCGCCGAGGCAAAAAATTCTCCAAATGCAGAAGCTCCGGGGTTTTTAAATTGCACGCTGGAGCCAGCTCGGCGCTATCGACTCTACGGGAGCGTTGCTCGGTTGTCGGAACGTGTTCCGGTGGAAACCAAAACACGCCGGCATCGTCTGCTCTCTTTTGTCCCTTCCGTGATGACTTTTGCTCCCTTTGTATTCCGTCGTCGTTCGACTAATACGAGCCACGGGGTCGCGTAAGTGGATTTATCCTGACGTCTCGCGCGCGACGCTGTTCCTTGATGGGGGAAGCCCGGGGATGGCCGGTGTAAAATGATTCGGGTTACGTGACCGCGTCGGTGTCCTTTGAGAAGCCGGCGAAAAAAGTCTCGGAGGCATCCAAAGAGGTCAGATAAAAATGCGGGCGAGAGCAGCGAGGAATCTTCGCGTTGGTCCACGTCCGGAGGAATGAAATTGTAAAGTTTCAAAGGACCCTCCGAGCTTTAAGCACCGTCGACGGTTCTCCACGTGTGCTCCACCGTGCGAGTTTCCCTCCCTTTTGCTCGCAGCTTTTCTCCAGCCCCTCCGAGAACCCCTCTCTCCCAGCCACCTGCTCGCGAGCAGCCGGTACGTTCCTTCTCTTTGTTGGGCTAGATTCCTTCCTGTTGCTCGACGGGGGGAAAAAAGGTAAATTGAATAGATCTCGCGAACTCTGTGCGACGAGTGCCGATGGTCCGGCCGGACGGAAATCCGCCGAAAATCGGCTACGGTGTTTAGAGTGGGGATCCACGATTTCACCTGCGAAAGGCACGTCGCTTAATTATTACGCGCCTAGTTTAGTTGTTCCGCGAGCGTCGGGTGCGTCGGACAGCGTGAGATTTTGGCCATTTCATGTGTATTTATTAACAACATTTTATTGTTCAATTCTATTAAATTGGTATATAAGTTCGCGCGACTTCAATTCTGATTCAAATTTCCCGCGTAATATTAATTCCATGTGAATAATACAGTGAATAAGTTTTTGAAAATAATCGAGTGTCAAGTAAACATACTATACGTGAGGGAGGTATTAATACCATTTAAAAAACGTAATTTTTAAAAATTTCATTATATATTTGAAAGAATCCTTGTGCAAAATCCTAAAAATTCTCGTTACGTACTTGTTATCAAAATCTTGTTGTTGGTTTTGCAAATGTTAAATGTCTGCTGCAAAATGTCCCTTTTCAAAATTTGCTGATTTTCCTATGTAAAAATTGAGCGAAGCTCGTTCTGTCACTCGCGAACAGTGTGTTAATAAGAATGAAAATCTCTGGCATGTTTTGCTGTACGATGAAATGTTAATTCTTGTTAGTTTAATAGTCCATAGTTCTTTCATAGTTCATAGTCGCACAGCAAATGGGAACCAAAACTATCGAGTCTTGTATGAAATATGCCTGTTAAGCAATTATACGACTAATTGAAATTAACCCTTTGCGCTCGAGTGGTGACTCTGAAACGCCACTAAGAATTACATTGTCTAACAAAATAACGTTTACATCATCAAACCTTTAATGATGACAAACAATTAAAACAGTAATTATCGTATATGTCTCAAATCTTAATTTCACTATATAAAATACAATAAGTTGCATACAATATAAATACAAAATACGTCACAATAAACTATTTTTGATTTAGAATTAAAATGACATCGAGTGCAAAGGGTAAAAACCGCACGAACTTGGAGACCGACCTCTTATTTCAACTGTGTATAAACTCGATATTGTTTTCCTGTATGCATCGAATATCCCAGGGCTCTCGCGTGTCTTCGATGTCGATATCTTGTTTTTACAGTTCTTCGCATCACTTTCCTAGATGTGTTTTCAACGCGGTGATAAAAAGTTGGAAGGATCTTTGAAGTCGGTACGGACACAGTGGAAGAATCGATGGTTCTAGCGGCGGGACAGGTGAGAACATCCTTGGACTTCGCCAAAGCAATTGGTCAGTTGAAGAAAATACGTCAGATATTTTCTTAAATATTCTGTATGCGAGGTATTTGGTCGTCGTTGCACTTTGCATGTTCGACAATTAATATTTATTCGTCCATTTACATTTCCTCTAAAATATTCCTCACGTTCTCTTGTCGGATTTCTCGACCACGATTCTGGTAAAACATTCATAAATGTCAGTCTTAATCCTTTACATCGCATTCTTCTCTAACCGCGCATTGTGCCTTTATGTTTCACAAGTTTTCTTTTTGCGCATTCTTCGACCATTCTTTCTCGTGCTCGTTTCATACTTTCGTGTTCACAAATTTCTTGCCTCTGATACGCTTTCCTTTCTGATAGCGACGTTTGTTAAACCGTGTCTTGCTCTATTCGTGCTCCTTTGACGTTTTCATGTTTCCCTCTCTAATAGCGACGTTCGCTGAATCGTATTTCGCTCTAACATCGATACCTTTTTAAGCTAAACAATGTTTCTATTCCTCGTGCACAGCGACGGAGTCAAGTATCCTTTGTAAAACGGAAATATCTTTTTAAAACTGAACATAATGACGGTTTTTTGGAGATTTTAGAGCGTCTAGTTCATTATACAATTAAATAAAAAATATACAGTGAAAGAAATACCAAATGCATTTATAAAAACTAGAGTCTTTTTGTCTTTTTCATTTCTAGTAACAACAAAAATTAAAAGAAACTGTTACAGTAATTGTACAGCGAATTAGTCCCCCTAACACTTAAAAAACAATTCATGTTATAAATTTTAAACACCGCTTTAAAAGGTATATGAATACTTTAGTTCCCCGAAATGACTGCGCTACCGTCCCTCGCCGGTGCAGTAAATTACTGATGACAATGGCAATTTACTTCGCAGAGTGCTGTTATGTGTAAAACTGATCGGCCGACCGGTTTCGGTAAAAATGCGACAGGTTAGGGGAAATAAACCCGTCGGTCCGCGGGACCGTCAGCGTGCTTTAAGCGGTATCGTCGGTGCATCTCGAGCGTGGCGCGGTACGTTCGTCACCTTCGTTAAAGTTTCAGAGAGCGCGGGGCGGGGGTCGTATTGCGAACTCGCGGGTCGAACTTGCGGATAAAACCATCGTTCGCCAGGAGGCAGAGCGGGGGCGGGGGGGAGGTGCGCGAGCCTTTTCAAGGCTCGGCTCTCGCCCCCTTTTCCACGGTGGAACGAGTGCCCTCGCAAAGAGGATTTTCTCTACAAAGAGTAACGGCTAAGAGTTTCGACGGAAGAACTTTCCATCAACGGAAACGCATCGTTTTCCTTTGAATCTCCTAGCCGGCACTTAACTCTCGCGTTTCTTGTCGCTCGGAACCCGCCGATCGTTCCGCTAATCGTCAGTATTTCGCCCGATATTTTCCTTGTTTCTCATGTCCGACAACGCTCGTTCCCGACGAAAATATTGCCCGATCCACGCTCCGAGGGTTTTCATTCGCTAAATCTGAACGACTCCGACAGTCCGGTGCTTTGATCAATATTTTCGCCGCTCTGTCCAGCTAATCTGACTGGCGGATCGCTTAAACATTTATGATAAACGCGTGAAACAAGAATTTCAATCTACCGTTTTATTATTCCCGGTCTAGTAAATCTGCCAACGCAGAATTAATTTACGATTATCCAGATTCTACAAATGCATTTATGTGTAATTTATTCAATACGTGCGTTGTCTGCGGAAAATGTTAGAATTTATAAAGTACTTTCGGTTATTCTATGTTCCTTGGTCATTTGAAATGGCATCGCACAGGCCAAGAAATTAATAATATTAGTCAATATCAGATGGATTAATAAAAATATAAATCTACCCGATAGGTCTTGAAAAAACTATGAAAATATTTTTGTCTCTGGTATTCCAACTTTGATATCATTTAAATTAGGCCACAAATATTTCTTGTACCATTGAAAATAAAATTGATATTTAGATGGCCTCCATTAGCCGAGATACTCTCTATAGAAGTAAGTGAAAATTATTTTGCGTCGAAGGGTTAACTGTTACCGCGCAAAGGAATATTCTTCTCTTGTTTGTATGTATGTCAGGACTATCTCCGTCAGCGGTTCAATAGCGCGATAACATAAAACGACCCGGCGAAATTGGATCGGCTTTAATTCCAAGAGCGAAAAAGTGTTATTCTCCTCGAAGTTTCGCAGTCTACCAATAACGCTGCTCTAAATTCACGGCGAGATGGCTCGCGATACATTAATGTTTCGCCGCGTGTCGCTCACGGGTGAATATTGTCCTCGGACGAAATTTGCTAGGATACTTCGGGGGCCCAGTAAGAAGGCGAGGTGCCCCATAAAACCGGCGCCGGTCTGCTCGATATGAAACTCGCGAACGACCGGGCGCAATACTATCGCGATCGCGCAACGTTCGCGATACCGGCGTTTGAATCCGGCTACGATCCCGACGGACGATTCCGTTCCGATTATTTTCCAGACATCCCCGGGCCTCCAGTGTATTCAATCGTTCCGGCGCCGATTCAATAAGGCCGCGATATTGCTGACCCCGTGCAACCTACCCGTCGATTCGCCGCGGATTCCGAATTCAGCTCGCGCCCACTATCACGGCCCTATTTTCGTCGGTTTTTTCGCGTGCTCGCGATTTACGCGGCGGCTGCGAGAGAGCCCCGTCGAACGAAGATTAAAGCTCGCCGATTCCTCGAAGCAGGGCCGCGGAATTGCTACGAGTTCCCCTCGGCGAAATCGTATTTCTCTCGGCCCGAACGCCGTCGATCCGCCATGAATTTTTATTTAGCCGGCCCGCCAGAGGTATCGATGGGTTCCCGCGGGTCTCGGAGCCCGTGCCCTTTTGTTTCTCTCCCGACCGTAACGCCATCGAACCGAGACTTTCCTTTCGCGTTCCCAATTTAACGGCGCACAAAAGATTTTCGGTTCGACCCTGCTTCCTACCCGTCTACCCCACCATTTTGCCCTGTATCATTATCACCGGATTGGCGCAAAATGTTCCACCATTTAGTTCAAAGTGCATCGAATGCGAAAGAATTTATGCTACCGTAATCACTCCTTAGGACAATTTCTTAAACACCGAGGTCGGAGGAACAGAATTTTATTTCGTCTCGAGAGAAAGGAATTGCTGTTATGCTCAACAGATTCTGTTTGAAACCTCCGCGAGTATGGCTCGATATTAACAGAAGGCGGAAGGAGGACGTTCAAAGAGTAGCTGGCAATAAGAATTACCGGGGGAACACGATGCGCATTGCCTTTTATAAAGCGTGACGTGACCGAGTACTTCGACAACGCCGTATTTCATGACGCGAGTCATCGCTAGAATATTGATCGTGAAAGTAGATTCACTTATCGTAGATTTACTTTTACCTGCAGATAATAATTCGTAAACCTCTATTTTATTACGTCTAATTAATTTTCTAATGTTTCGAATCGTAGTTATCCATTTTTGCGATAAATGCAGATATAGTCAGTAGTCTAATTGCAACGATAAGAGAGGACTTAATCTAGCACTGTATCTAAGTAATTGCTCTATTATCCAAACATCCACGTTCTCATGATTAGACCGGATAACCGAGATTCTACTGTAATAGGTTATACCCAGTCAGCATGCCGTATTAACCGCGATCTCGTTCGTGTACGATGCCCAAGCGGGATTCTGGTAGTCCTGAAATTCCCATAGAAATCTGTATGGGTAAGAGACGAGTGCGAGGCTAAAGCCGAAGCCGAAGCCGAAGCCGAATCCTCTAGACCGGCATGCGGGCGCGTCACGATAACGCGACTTTGCCAGATCGTCGACTGCGTCCGAATTAACAGCTCGACGTTGGACCGGCGACGTCGAGCAGGACGTTGGCTGGATGCTGCCGGATGTTCCTTTCGCTGACAGCCCGCAGGATCTCGCCGCGGCACACGGTTCTCTTCTCCCCTTTCCGCTCGGCTTTTTCTTCGGGCGCAAACAAAGCTCGCCTCCGCCTGCACGGGCCGGCTTACCCGGGACAGTTGTTTGTCTTTCATTAGGTTCGTACCGACCCTTTGCGCCAAGATAATGCGCTCGTGTTAATTTATCCTAACAGAGTTACGGGAT
Organism: Augochlora pura; assembly: GCF_028453695.1. Classification (NCBI taxonomy): domain Eukaryota; kingdom Metazoa; phylum Arthropoda; class Insecta; order Hymenoptera; family Halictidae; genus Augochlora; species Augochlora pura. The sequence goes on along the minus strand of NC_135777.1, from coordinate 13,694,201 downwards.
GAAGGGACACGGCGCCGTTCCACGGGATCGATCCGCGATTCTCCCTTGACGGGAAACGGATCCACATGCGGGAAGAGTAACTCGCCCGAGAGGTTCGCGCTGGGTCTTCCGGGAAATTAGCTACTTTTTAATTAAAGTGGCACTGTAAAACAACTGTGAAAGCCCTTGTCGTTTCTACCGTTTTGAATTTCGTCCGGTCGTTCCTCTCGCAAATTCGTGAAACTTTGTTGGAATTCATTGGCGGGAGTCGGGAGCCGAGTGAAATTTTTATTCGGTTGACGGACAAGAGGTGCAGGCTAACGAAGGAAATTTTATTCGATGCCATCGAATAGAATATCAATTTATCTAGATGAAAATGTATCCGAATCGCACGAAAAATAATCGATTTCGATAAATATGATAGAATGTCGTGTTTTCTTATTTCGTAGTTCATCGATTTACTTCTATCATCTATCTTTTTACAATTAACTTCTCTCCATACGTTACATTGGAAAATTTATTACTTTTGGGTAGATTGTTCCTCGTGAATAACAAAATAACTTGTTTATTGGTACGGAGGAAGGAATTAAAATTACGTGAAAATAAACACGGTCGACAATTATTATTCGCATTATTATTCGCATAATTGTACAATCTCTGTATGAATAATTTATTCGAATACAGAATTATTCAAATAAAATATTTGACTAAAATCTAAAATAATTAGATATTTATTCGAAATAATCCGAACAATGCTCGTCTTCGACGAAAATAATTCTCTACAATTATATCGGAATCAGAAAATTAAGAGATAGAGAAACGGAGTAATAACGATCACGTTCATATTAAATGTAGAATTGCAGTGTCTAGAAAATTCTTTGCAGTGTGAAAAAAATTTGCATAAATATCCAGTCTAGTAAGAAAAAAAGAAACGAGACAGCAATCATATAAACAGCATCGCTTATAAACGTCAAAGTTTCTAGTTAAATTGTCAGCCGAGCGGCAGCGATGCATATTATTGCAATATCGCTGCATCAAATTGTGTAAAATTATTAAAATACAACGCTGCAACAATGTAGCGTAGCTGTCACGTCGCGGCACGCGTAACATGCTCTGTTACCGAAACGGCTCCTCCAATTTTGATGAAACGTACTTTTTCGTGGCAGATATAACTCAAAGCGAAAGAGACGAATGTAGAATACATTATTCAGATATTACCGAAAATACAGACGGTTTGTTATATAATATATAAAAATTTGACGGTTCGTTACTAGATTCGCCAGTAAAAATATCTCGAGTATCTATAAACAATGAAGGTATTCTCGCGTCAAATCGCGAACACTAAATTCGTCTGTTAAGAATCGCAAAGAATCCAACACAGCTTGGCGGCTGTAATCGATGCAAACCTGGTCGCTTTTCCGAGCAGTTGCAGCGTTAAGAAGTTGTGCAATTTCGTTGGCGACTACTGTACACATCTGGGACTGAAGCGACGACGGTCGTAACGCTGGAAAAGTTGCAGCAGCTAACTAATCCCGTAAAAGCCAGCCGAACCGCGACGGAAGGGAGGGACGCGATGGTTGCGCGGGTGCGGACAAGGCGCACGCAGAGCACGGGGCCTTTCTTTTTCGGCGCGAGACGTCGACGAGCCGTCGACGCGGAAGTAACGCGTTCCAGATTACCGTTTCTTTTTGCCGTCGACGACGCACGGTGCGCCGGTTCTCGACACACATATTCCCCGCTTGTCGTTAACAATATATCGCCGGGGCTGCCATGACCCGGAACTACACGCCGCAATCCGGCTCGCGACACGGAAACGAGTGTACGCCGAGGCGGAGAAGAGGAGCCCGCGCGCATCCGCGGCCCGATACACCGAAAACCGAGTGGAAAAACTGGGGCGCGTCGGTGGGAAGACCGGGAGGGCCGGTGGGCGGCTCGTTTCCGGAAAAACTGCCAGACGAAACAGGGACGACGGAGTCCGCGCTGTCCTTAAGCGTACAATCGCGTGCCATCCCTCTCTCCTGTTCGCTTCCGCGCCCGAGCTCGAGCCGGAGCCGGAGCCGGAGCCAGCTCGCTCTCTCGCTTATTCATCGGCAAAATGTCGTTTCTCATCGCGCCCGTTACATCGTTGAATGAATTCGCGAAAGAATTCGTGCGGCACGGCAGCCGGCCTCATTGTTCCCCGCCCCTTTGAAACCCGGTCCGCGGCACGATTTTCCTTCCGTTTCTTATTCTCCCCGCTACCGTTTTCGCTCCTCCCTTTGTCTTTGACCGTGTTTCCTATGGAGCGAAGGCTGCCACCCCCCCTCTCTCTCTCACACACTCTCTCTGTCTGTCTCTCCTTTGCTTTCTTTATTTTCGTCGCCTCTCGTACGCCAGCGATACAGCCATACGCCGACGTTCGATCGATTCTTGTTTTACTCGAGCCTCGGGCCAATCTTGAATAACACTGCTGCGAGATATGGCCAAATATTAATTGCCATTGTGCGTTGTTGGGACTCGATGCTGTTGCAAGCATCGCTACCTCGTGCTCGGATGAACATACGCAAAGCGAGCCCTTCAGACGTTTACATTTTGCGTATAGTTACGGTGATCATATGTCCTTTGGTTAACAGAACAATTCGCCGTTCCACAGCACTGTGCTTTAGATTCATTTGAATTGGATTTAATTTACAAGTTGTCCTTCATTTTATAAATCCTTTCCTTTTTTCCTTTAATTTAGAACGTATTCTGTTTTGTTCTTCATTTTAGAAATCATTACATTCTTTCCTCTATTTTAAAAATTATACTATTTCCTCTTGTATTTTGGAATTTATTTTATTTTATCATGTATATTAAAACCTCTCTTATTTTGTTGTATATTTGATAACATATTTTTTATATTTGATAACTTCTCTATTTTGTCCTTCATTTTATAACCTCTTTTATTTTGTCCTTCATTTTATAACTTCATTTATTTTGTCCTTCATTTTAGAAATTCTTTTATTTTGTCCTTCATTTTATAACTTCATTTATTTTGTCCTTCATTTTAGAAATTCTTTTATTTTGCCCTTCATTTTAAAAATTTTATTCTGTCTCCGATTTTAAAAAGTTCATTCTTGTAAAAAGACCCAAAATTACGTTACTTTTAAACACGAAAATCGTTTCAGGTTTGTCGTTTATTTTCCCAAAGGAAACATGATCGCTGAGTCTACAATACAAATGGATTTCGTAAATATCTCTGATTAATACCACCGCTGGTGATAGTATGATACAATTTGGTATTTATAAATATCGTTATACGTCGAACCAATCGTTGGCTAATACTACTGCACACCGGCATTAATTAAAATTATGCACCGTTGCGATTGCAATGGTTCATAACCGTCGAACACGCATAACCTAGTATTTCTGGCAAAAACTAAACCGTAATCTGCTCCGTTTATTATCGCCCCGCGTTTACTCGTTTTTAAATTCAACGGTATAGAAGACGAATTTGACGTTGTCCAAGAGTTTCTCAAACGAAAAAGAAACACCGGATACGCGTAGAAAATTATTTAGCAACCATTAATCCAAGTTACGAGGTCGAAACAACATTAAGCGCGCGCATTAATTAGCTCCCATTGAAATACGACTCTCTCCATTTCGCTATTGCAAATTGAACGAGAGCTCAATATTAAACAGCGTTTCCCTGACGCGCTCCGACCGGAATAAGAACAGAATCGTGCCACGGTCGAGCTCCATTTCTCTTTCTCCTTCTCGCGGTATTACGCTTTAACGCCTTCGAAGCTCGCGATTTTTCTCGCGTTACGCTTTCCTCGGCGATTCCTCGCCGCTCTAAATTCTCGGCTCGGCGAATATTTCTCGGTTGTAAAGCATCTCGGTCGCTTCGCTCTATGCCGGCTACCAATTAGCCAGCCTTTGTTTTTCAATTAATCATCCAGACTTGTCGGGTGCATCGGGGCTCGGGCGCTAGCCGGCGCCCGACGTTTCGGAAGTCTGATCATCCTGATCGAGTGGATCCAATCGCGTTCCCGTGTACAGCGGACCGCGAGCATTGAATCAACAGCTCGTTTGCTTTATTGAATTCTAACAATATTGCGTCGGGATATAGTGATGGATCGTTGAATCGGCCTGCTCCGGTACGGCCCATCGGTGCCGGGGCACAGAGGGGGCCAAGGGGGCCTAATGGCTACTCTGAAATTAATAGGGAACGCATTAGATTGTGTAACTGGCCCGTGGTATAGATGTCGACCGGAAGTGATTAAAATTGATCCGGCAATGAATCCGTGAACAGCACCTACGGCGCGAAACGGCTTTAATCGCGTTCCGCACGGCTCGCGGCTCATCGTTTCACCGGCAGAAAACCTTTCATCGTCATCGGGCCGCGTCCACCTGGCTAATGACTTTCGCTTCCGCGATTAATAATGGAGGTGTCACGCTCCCCTGCCCGCGACTCATTCGTTTCACGACCCGCGGAATAGTCTATCAGATCGCCGGACCCGAACACTTTCTCTTCTAACTTTTTCTCTTGTCGAGGAAAAGAAGAAGGAAGTTACTATAACCATACGGTGTTGTATATGCTTGACTTTCTTCATTTATAGTTTAAATACAATATCTATAAAATATCAAAGTATAAATCCTTCTTAACCAGTCAGCCATTTCTGACGAGCATACACGTCAAGAAGAAGTGGCGACGTGTTAAGACGAGTATCATATACAACTGACCGGTTAAAATTGACTGGCATAAAATTGAAATTTAGATGGATCGTTTGTAATTCTAGCCGAAAGGAGCCCGATACCGGCAACCCGAGTGTTAACAAAAGGTTGATTATCAGCCGGGGCAAGTTAATATTGCGCCTCGACGCTCCCCGCATGACCTGTTTGAGCAGCTTTTAAGCCGCTAATAATTCTCGCGCTCCGTCGGTCGGCTTATATCGTTGAAAGCGCATCGAATCGGCCGCATCTGATTCCGCTGCACCCTGCAACCTCCCCGAGGTAATTCCGAGCGACGGTGTGACGCAACGATCGCGCCATGCAAGCCGGCACGCCGGCACGGCGGTGTTCAGGATTGCGCAAGACTCGCCGTTTCCATCTTTTCGCGTGGATTCAGACGCAGCATTGCGAGACGGAGGATCGCACCCCCGGGGTCATCGCAGCCGGATTCACTCTTCTGTATCCTACCGGGTACTCAGCCGTGCGTGTCTCTTTGTAGACGGGAACCGTTCGCGATCAAAGTTCCACGGGTTTTCCCTGGTCCGTAGCCTTCGCCGTCGGCTTCTTAGAATTCCTCGCCGCTTTGTGAGCGCCGAGTATTTGGGACGAGCTAGGTGGTCGGAGGTAGATTTCTTGTTTAGATAACCGCGGGTCGTTTGCGTACTAATACGCGGACGGACGGGAGAGATTCGACGAACAGTGAATTTCCTACGGGAACGCGTAACAGTTAAGATCGATCGGGTTTGAACACACGCTGCAGACTCGCTACAGTTTAATTTTATTAGCCCTCGACTGCAATACCGTAGATCTCGCCTCGAGCGTCCTGATTTGGGAGCGCGAAGAACGTAGGTTCTGCACGTTCGCCGGATCGTTCATAGGCTCGTGGAAGTGCGCTCTTGACACGGTGCCCATGCATTCTTCGATTAGGCAAAGTTGTAGCTGTTACGTGACTTGACAAGGCTCGGTAATAACAGTGAACTTCTGTCTAATCGCAGATCTCGCACACACGCTCGTAAAGGTGGTACGAAGATATGAAGATACATGGGCGACCAGACAACTTGAGAACAATAATTGAAAAAAAGTCTTTCAACTATAACGCTATAAAATATTCCACACTTCGTGCCATTTTGCCATTCCCAAAAATCAAATAAAGAAGGTTCCACAATGAAAGATTTTTTACTTTGACACAAAAGGAATAGGAAGGTTAGCTGAATGCAGGGCGACAGAAAGTCGTTTATCCTGCGAAGTACATAAATCGTTCGTCCTTTATAAAATCCTGCCGATTCTTCGCGCGTCTGAAGAAAATATCCAAGTATTCCCGAAGCATAAAGAAAACTATTCGCGAATGTCCGTTAGCGAAATGTGTTGTAGCCTCCGGGTGAAAAAATCGCGAAGTTGGTTGAAAATACGGCATTTTAGACTAGAATACCCGCTTAAGTTCTTGGCAAGTTTGATATATTCGTTGTCTAAGTAGGTTCTCGGAGCGTAATCCGAATTCAGTGTAGCCTTGGTTCGGCCAAGTTTACTCGGGCGCTTTAGTCCCGAAGCAGCAACAGCAGCAAAAGCAGCAGCCGAAGCCGAAGCCGAAGCCGAAGCCGAGTGTAAGCTACTTTCGCCTAATTTCAGCGAAACTAGGGGTCGGTGATTCGACGCGTCTCCCGATATCGATCGCCGCGTCGTATCGCATTGGATCACGTTGAACCGTATCGCGTCGCGTAGCCGGCTGCATTCTCTGAGGCGCGCGTAGCTCGCACGGAGAGGCCGGTGCACGTCGATTACCGGTCCCGTTGTTTAGTAATGCGTTTTTTGTTCGGGACGCGAACGCCGATAATGAACGGGCGAAGTGTCGTGCGGCTCGCCGGTCATTAGTCTTCGACGCTGGCTGGGACGTGGTGTAACGGCGCCGCTGCACGTCGGCGACCGGCTTCTTGTCGATCGGCAGATCCAGATAAGCTCTGACAGTTTAATCAAACATTATGTTTTCATTGGGAGCGCCCGCGGAGTCGGCCGGCCGGCCGGCCGGTCGAGCACAGCGCACCTACGATTGCATGACCGTAATTTATCTTAAATGCCCGCTCGTGACGAGCTAACGCCCCGAGATAGCCGCACTCTCGCCATTTGTTACCATTATCCTTCGCTAGATGGACAGGAAAAGGACATCAAGCTGTCCTCTTTTTAACCGCGAGCCCTCCACTTTCAGCCAATGCAAACGCGAAACGCAACTTCGTGTTCGATTAACATTAGAGCTGCCATCAAGTTGTCTCGCGTGTTCCACCGTGTTTTTCAAACGCGATTTTTGTTTCACCGAATTAATCTCGATGGAACGTGAATATTTCAATACTCGATACCGTCGCGTTTGCGCTGGCTGCGAAGAAAAACGACAGAGAAATATATATTAACGCGTTCCCGCTTTCAAAATGTTTCTCATGTTTTTCCGCAAAATTTGAGGTGAGAATGTTTTACGGAGAAATTATTTTACAATTCATTTATCGAACGTGTTTACCTTGAGCGCCGGTATTGTGACGCGTGTTTCCGTAGGCAGCGGAACGCATATTTCCGCGCGTGTTTTCATGACGAATCGTTGATAATAAAATCACTGTCTCACGTTTTATAGGTGAATTCGATTCGTTCGGTAATTTTTCAGCGCGAACGCGAGTCCGCGGGATAGAGAAAAAGATCGGTCGCAACGAAAGAGCCGGGGAATTTGGTTGGCAAGTTAATATAATTGAAAGAAATATCCGGGGGAATTGGTTCTTTTCGGCCTCGAGTGGCCGAGTAGTTTTTTCCAGCCGGAAAAATTGAAACGGGAGACCGGGTGAGATAATTGAGAACAGCCGGGTCGACGCCTTATTCGAATCGATAACCGCGCGGCGAAGGAGGATAAAAAAATTAATTTGGTAATCGACTTTCCGCGTCGGAATCGGCGGCGCGTCGAGGACGGGCGGCTACCGCACGATTGAATCGCAGCTGGAAAATTAAGCACCGAATCACGTTCCCGGTATTCCCCGGCAATATCGGATGTTGATCAATGATACGTACGAACAATTATTTTAGTAGCGAGACGGGCGAAAATTGCATCGGGCAACGAAATAAAATTTCAATGGGCAATCGAACGAACAGCGGCGCGCGGAACGAAAGAAATTGCCGCTAATAAACGCTCACCGATATTTGCCGGGCGCATTTTTCCGCGATTATTTTGCGCGATCGTGTGCCATCGTGTGCGATCGCCCCTCTACGCTACATGGTCCGTTTCAAAGAGGGAATATATAATGCTTGGCCGTGTGTGATAGCAATCGGCTGTTCGCGTTCGCGTAAACACGGATAATTAGTTTCCTTTGAAAACGATTTCCTCGACCTGGTCAGCGCTGCGAAGTCCTGCGAAGTCCTGCGAATTTCTTTTCTTTTTCCCATTCTCTTTTTCTCTTCCTCTCCCTCCCTCTGTCTCTCTCTTCCTCTCTTTATCTTTTTATCTCTTTCTCTCTCTCTCTCTCTTCCTCTCTTTATCTCTCTCTCTTTCTCTCGTTTACCGGACGGGCGTAAATTAACAAGGCCCGCACTCGCGGAAACGCTCGAGTTTTTTCACGGCTACGTTTTCCTCAGGAAATCCGCCGCCTGTGAATGCTCGTCGACCGGCCGCAGCCTTCGTCGAAAGGCACCGGATTTTTATTCCCTCCGAATGGAGAGTTAACCGGTGTGCTTTTCATTCATGGAGCCATCGCGCCGGAATGGAACGGGAAAACCGTAATAACCGCTGAATTTCATCGTGAAAAATTGACTGTCATTGTGCGGGACCGGTCATATAATTAGTCCGGCTCTGATTACTTTTCTCCGAAACAAAATCTCTGTCGCGTTATTTGCTCGTTAATGGACTGCCACCGCTCTCCGCTCACCCGCAACTCTGCTCGCCGTTCGAACAAGTGGAACTAGTGGAACAAGTCCGCCGTTGGTCAGACGCGCGGAAGGATCCATCGTTCCCGCGTTTTAGATTGCTTCTTTTAATCGAATCTTCGCCGACATTTATTTATTCGCCGGTTGCTGTCTCTTTCGGTTTTCTCATCAACCTAAACCAACCGCATTAACGTTAATAACCGCGGCCTGGTTTTCCGATGCGAATTCTATGCTCATAAAACATTTCGAGAATTTATTTTGTCGTATGAAATATTCCAGCGACATTAAAAAGTAATTGACATTTTGAAACTTTAAATATTTAATCGGCGAATCGCTCCAGGAAAGAGCTACATTATGTATTTTCTGATATTTATAGAAAATTTAATATACCACGTTTTCCGTAAAACTCGTAATATAATCACGATATAAGCACGAGTAATATAATCAGATGATCATATTTAATTTGTTATAAATTCTCATTTTATCGAGACCTTAAATTTTGCTTATTCTTCAGAAATCGACAATCGATATTTAATTGGGAATAATCGATAATAATTTAATTCTAGTTCAGCTGTTAAATATCGTCGTAACGTCATCGACGCAACGACCATGTCCTGACACAGATTCGTCGGTTCCGCAGCAGCTCGGTTGCGGACTCGTGTCTCGCTAGATTGTATTAGACAGACCACGGCGAAGCATATAGAATTTTATATGAAGGCAGACGCGCGGCCCGTGTTTCCCAGATCGTATTCCCACCTGTGTATTCGACTGTAACTCGAGGTATTCTTACCTCAAGTCTCGCGGAGATATCGTCGAAGTCGGTTACATGGAAACGAGGAAACACTGGTAATTTTGTTGCGAGTTCCGGAAGAAGAACGGTTTCCTTAACATGTTCGTTTTATGGCCTCCGTCTTTAAGGTTACGATGCTCCGCGTTACATTCAAGAAACTAATAGAATTTCTTTCTGTTTTATTCGATGCGCCGCGCGGAGCATATGCATGCCGCGTTTAATAAAATATCGTAGTCGCGGCTACCTTCCACGTTTCTCTTCTCTGTTGACCTGGCGTGAAATAATTTACGTATTTCGTTTCTAACTTCTCGTAGAATCGTTGAATAAAATTAATAAAAATGAGATTTTCCAACGATTGCAATGTTAAAATGAGCAAGAATCAAGTTGTCTTACAGTTTCAGTGTCAAGATGAACAAAACCGAGTTCTGCTTACAGTTTTTGTGCTAAAATTAATCGGAAGGAAGTTTCCTTTATTAATTACACACTTAAATTTGATCAAATAAAATTCTCTAATGATTTCGGTATTAAAATTGACGCGAATCAAATCGTCTGATCATTGTAGCGTTAAAATGCCCTTCAAATCGATGAAAATAAAATCCTCTGATGGTTGTAACGACCAAATTGATGAAAATGGAATGCCTCGCTGGTTCCACCACTTTTTCACCGTGAATAAACATTCCCGGCAACTAGTTGCTGCATGATAGCACCGGGGCCGTTTGTTCCGTCAGATTGTCGAGCGGGACCAATGTCACGGGGTTGCTCAACGTCAGAACTCGGATGACGTTGGTCGCCGATGACAGCCGGTTTCGTCCGGAATGAGAAACCGAGCGGCTTTGGCGCCGGCTGAACCTTTTGATGCCGCGATTGGATTGCAGCTGGTCGCGTGTTTCTCCCGCGCGACGACCGGCGAAGCGGATTTCCCGTGGAATTGCGCCCGCCGGGGCCGATTCGAAGGTCGCGCGTGTCGCTTCGATTAACGTTCCCGATCCGGCCTGATCCGATCCGATCCGATTCGATTCGACGAAGAGCGGGGGAGCCGGGTAAAACGTGGTTCACCGGGTTTCACGCGCGATGTAGAATGGAATTTTTACCGAGGTCGTTAGAAACGTTGTAACGAAAGCCGACGTGTTGCCGCCGAACCGAGCTCCCTCGGAGCCGCTCGACGTATAGTCCGCGAAAGAAGCTTTTTGCCGGCGCGGCGCGGCGCGGCGTGTAAAACAGTTTCCCCGCCGTGAAAAATTCGAGCATCGTGGCCGGCCATTTCCGAGCGGCGATAAATAAGCGAACCCCGGTTGGCCCCTCGTTCTCTCCGGCCGGCCGTGAAAAACAGTAGTCCCCGTGATAATTAAACTGCTGTTTTGCGCGCGGAGCTAATTAGGGACGCGATACAAATGGAAACGAACAAAAAGCGGCGCCGCCCGCGCCTTTGAGAACCTCCGATTGTAATGCTGGATGGCTCTTTGGTTCTCCGGCGTTATTCTTCCCTTCGTTTTTCCCTGCTTTCTATCTTCGTTCCGTCGCGAGAAGAAATTTCTCCTCGCTTGACCGAGGAGCATCGCTATCGGCGCAGCTTTCCACGCGATAAACACCAACGCTGGCTATTCATCGGCTCGACTGGCATTGTAAGTTCTCCAGGACGCATGAAATTTCGCGCCACGTCCCCCGAAACAGACACAGGCACGTCGGCACGCTCGCGTTGCTTGGAATAGAGCTGAAACGCGCGCGGTTTCTGCGCCTGCATCGCATTACGCTGCGAATTGGCCGACGAGCGCGATTGAAATTCGACGGAGTACCACTTCACGGAACGAGCTCGCGATTAAGTAACAATTCCAGGCTGTTGCTCGGCTCCGCTATTGCCTGCTCTCTGTCCCTCTCTCTCTCTCTCGCTCTCTCCCTCTTTCTCTCTCTCTCTCTCGCGCGCGCGTACCCTCTCCCTTTTCATTCTCTCGTTTCTCTCTTTCTTTCACCGGTTGCTGCGACTGCATCGCGGCAAGCATGCTACCGCTACTCGCATAGACGAGAGGATAAAAGAGTGGGTACTAGATGACTCTTTCACCGCGTCATGCGTTTAACTGGCCCGCATTGTAGCGGTTTCGCGTTAGCGGAAAGTGGCGTTCTTAACCGGTGTAAGTGGATCAAACACTTATTGTTAATTAGACCCGTGATACCTGCCGGTGACTGTTGGCCACCAGCGACCAGAGAACCCTTTATCCCGCGGCACTATCCAGCCTTTGTTTGCGCGGAAGGAGAAGAGTCGAGAGCACGTTATCGAGCAGGACGATTGGAGAATGCAGGTAGTTGATTGTCTTTATTTCAAAGGGTTTGCCCCGTTATTGTTGTTCCGTCACCTTAATTGCAGTCCATTCGAATGTATACACTGCCGAGAGATAGCGTGCGCTTTACCTTCGAACGTCGTCCAAAATCTGTAGTAAAGAGATCAAGTAGAACAGGTGGGTATTGGTCGGACACGGAAATTTATTCATAAAATGTCGTCCAATTTATTTTCCCAATTTGGATGCATAATTTCCAATTGCCGAATTGGCAACGTACATAACAAAGTGTAGGCAATAAACAAACGAAAATGCGTGCTGATTTTCAAACAGGTTCTACGTAACCGTGTTTCAGGCCTGTGACGAGTTTCCGCCTCTTTTAATTAAAACATTCATGACCTACCGAAACGAATGATCGCGATAGAAACATCTTTTAATAGATTAATTAAACTGCAACGCGCCGGGGTCGCTAGCAATTAAAATATGCGGAAAAGACCCGGGCGAAGAAAGTCAAGCGTTTCGTTCCCGTGTATACGTGTGCCAGGAATAAATGAATATGTGTACTTTCCAGCGACAACGTTTCCGAGAATTGCATATGAAGCGTTACACCGGAGAAGGCAGGAAAGAGTGAAAAATTGTCTGACTGGCGAGAGAATGGCAGCAGTAAAAGCTGAGCTAGGTGGCCGAAAGTCAGAGGTCGCCGGGCAAAGAACGAACATAGAGCACCGGAGTAGTGGAGTCCTCCGTGTGCCGAGGATCGAGTTATTCACGGTTCCCTTAACAGCTTTCAAAATTATCTTTCAACTTCAACATGATGTGTTAATTGAAACAGACACCGCTGAATTCGTTGCTTAACCTCGATACAATCGGACCTGTCGTCGGTAAAACTGAAGGTACAATAAAATTTCGCGGGAAACATAGCTCTAGTCTGTCAGGGCTACCTGATAAAAATAGAAATTTACACACGTAACCGCGGTCCGCTAATAGCAGCTATTAACGCCTTCTAATTAACACATTGACCGCCGAACAGGAATCTTAAAATACGGCGCGGAGTGAAATCCGCTTAATTAACGGAACCTGTAAAGCGATATTTAGCTTTGCGACAGTGACTTCGCTCTGTCACAGTGACTTCGCCATTTTAAGAAACTGGTATGTCGAGAAAATTCGTGTCGTTCGTACAAAAATTGTTCGTGCCAAAAATAAAGTAAAGGATTTTCCAACAAGACGGATAGAACGTTTAACTGAAATAGCTCATTCCTTTATTTCGTATTACACTTCACGGCAGTAAATGCATCTTTTAACCAGTTAACTGCTTTTGACGAGTATGATCGTTATAAAAGAAAATGTATCCATTTCATCTTCCGTATAAAAATGTTGCATTTAAACAAAGTATGAAGAAAATCAAACATATAGAGTACAATTATAATCCAGCCGTATCTCACCAATAACACTAATGATGCGTGCTTTGAGATGAAATTGTACTCCTGACAACACTTTCCATTGCATTACGTCGATGTCATGACAATTGTTAGTTTTGTTCGTCGTTCACGTTGGCCATAAATCGAACGAATTGCGCGGACTGGACAAGAACTTTGATAATACAGAATAATTTCAATGCATTTAGCAAGTGTGTATCTTTCCACGATACATGCCAAGTACTATCAAATGCAAATGTCACATGACTCGAGTGAGTTCTATTTGAAGAACTGTCGGTCTTATTGGAAACCCGTCACAACCGTCGACAGATCCAGTTCATTCGAGTAGCTGTTAAATACCATCGGGAAGCACGGCTTCCGTTTTCTAATTTCGAGAGGACGAGTCCCAGGATACGGCGAGCGCTGGCTGGTAGACGGGCGGTTCGCGACGTAAACGGTCGGACGTCGATTATTACACACGGGACTCGCGGTTGTTCGTTCAAGTTTGACGGAAGTTTGTATCGTCAGGCTGGAAGGTTCGCGGCTGGTCGCGAAGGGCTCGTGTAAGCGAAGGGCCGCGTTGGGATGTGTGCTTTTCTCGGTACGAGAGAAGCGACAGAGTTTCCGCGTTGCCGTGAACGTCCTCGACGAGAGAGACAAGCTCGCCTAACCCCGGCAGCCGGGCGTCACACAGTAGACTCCGGTTTACCTGAGCGCATAACATTATTCCTCTGTTTCGCAACGGAGCTTCGTGGCCGGGAAGGGTCGACCGCTAACCAACCCCGTGTTTAATTTATCTAAGTATGCGAAGTTCGGCCGCGGTATCGAGAATATTTCGAGGGAGAGCGTCGAGGACGAACGGGCGGCGGACGACGGGTGGCGAACGGGCCAGCGAAACGGGAGCGAACTTTATGGAGGGCCATTCGCGCGACGACTGCCGAGCCGGGAACATCGAGAGACTCGTCGTTTCGCGAGACCGTTTACGAATACGGAACTCCAATTTTCGTAACATGCTTTTCCACGTCGCGTACCATTGATTTATCGTCTCCAGTTGTCCCCATCCGTTTTCCATAATCCTCTCCGGAGGGACCCGACCGATATCGTCCCAGCCAAAAGCTCGATCCTGCGGCATCCGCTCCGTTTCGTTTCACCGCTGTCGAGTAGCCCGCGATCTCGAAATCTTAACCGTTCGAACACTTGGCCGGCAATATAATCTGAAAATTCATGGCGCTCGAAGCATCCGAGTGAAGCGGTGCGATCGTGGCCGTTGATTGAATCGCTAGTTTATCGGTGGAAACTGTTCAAAGGGCTCGGAGTAACTCCGCACGCGATTCGAGCTGCGACTGCGACCGGCCCCGGCAGCAATGTAATTATTGCGACCGCGAGTTTGTCGATCTGATTAAGGGCGATGTGTAGATCCGTGATAATTAATTGTGGTTTTATTTTGCTGTAACATTCTCTACAAATTGGCGGTTCTATAATTGGGCAACAGAGATTACAACAGCACGACCTTATGAACCGGATCAATTCATCCACTCCTGCGTGTAACAATAAAAATAGAAGGGCGTTAGCTATGGAACAATGCTGCCAGTAGACATGCTCTATTCGATAGATGTTTCAAAAAGCGCCGATTGATGCCGGTAAACAAAAATGTATCGTTTTAGGAGTAAAAACTATCACTGATCTGACAGTTGAACTTTTTGTATTTTTCGAGTTGATTGGAATGGTAGTTTTTAGAACAATTCTATTGCCGTTTTATTCATGTTACACTGATTGATTTGTTCATTGCACTTTATTAATTTTCATATCTTATACCGTTCTGCATATTAAGAAGTTGATTCAATCTATTCATTCGTAAAAGAAAATACCCTTTGATTTATAATACAACTTCTGGATTACAACATTTACAACTGAATTGGTAAGTTTTTCATTAACAATATTTGTGAAATTTTTGAAATTAATAAGAAATTCATGAAATTCTTGTTCGATGATCGAATGCGGCTCAGAGGCGATACGCGGCCGTCTCTCCTACTAGAGAGACGGCTGGCTCGCATGCGCAGCAGCACGAAAAATCGTCCGTGCGCAGCCAACTTTATTCGTTAATAACTCGTTAACAAAGCCGCGGATTGCATTTCGGCAAAGGAAAAGGTTATTTGAAATGACCTCAGGGACCCCCCATTTCCCGGAGTATGTATAATTTAGAAACACCCTGTATATCCTGACCGATTTACGGACAAATATAATACCTATCATAAGACGCATATGTTCGATAAGGTAGCGACAGAGCTGACATACGATTTTCCGGAATTTTCGTAGCTACGGTGATCAACGCACAAAAGACAGCGACGGAGGATCATCCGGTTCTCTTTTCGAACAATTGGCTCAGCCTGGCAGCCGTGTGCAACTCGTCGCCGAGTCTAGCAAGTAGTATGGTCGACGTATACTCAGACAGAGTGCGCCGTTCCACTCCACCGAGGCCGGTGGTTGTTTATCCAGCTTGTCGTCACGAGACGCCGCGACGCCGCCCCCGGTGCCCGCGCGGAATCGCGCGACAGTCACGGAGTTTCCACTGGGGTGCGTCTTCTTCTCCGCGAGACAATGCGACCAACCACCCCCGCGGAGAGTTTATTCGTTACCGGGCTCGCGGAATGTTTTACGGGACGCTCGTCGGTTATCGCGCTGTGTTCCGCACCCGTCAGCGAATATTCCCCTCCGACACGCGATTTCTTTCGCGACATTCTGCGGAAACTTCCGGCGTGAATCGTGTCTCGCGCCCCCCTCGTTCCTACCACTGCCTTCTTATCTTCCGCAAACTTCGAAAAAATGACGCCCTGTTGGACTCGAAAGCGTCGCTGTACATTATTGTACCCGTTGCCTTTCATCGTAGTTTCTCGACGACAGGGACAACCTTAATGAACTTTTATTTGTTTCGCAGGTTCCGGTACATCTAGCCTGGTTCAGGACGGACGACACCGTTTCCTCGAACCGAAATGACTGCGAGTCACGAATTTTTCAAACGGATCACGTCAAGCTGGAATAATTGATCCGTTGAAAGGAGAAACGATGTAAGCCAAGAAAATTAATTTGTATATAATGAGCGCCGATGCAAAACTTCCCTATACAGCAGTGACATCAAAAATTGTTGCAGTCCCTTCAAGTAAACCGCTTCCAACTATTAACTTGGTATAATAGAAAATAGTCAAATAAAGTATTACACTGAATACGATTTGATCGTATTAAATCAATTAGACTATGAAATAAAGATGACTTCAGAAATTTCCGTTCAACTTAAGTCAATGCGAAACACCTGCAACGCGGGCAAAGATCCGCAGTCAAGCAATAATGTACAGGGTGTTCCTGCAACCGAGGTAGAATTAGGACAAGCGCGATTACTTGCAATCGGACTGCGGAAGTTTATGCAAATTCACCGTTTCGTAGACGAGCAGGGAGCCCCTGGAATTAAATAAAAGTCTATTTTCCTCGTGAATAATTTGAGGGTGTCCAAAACAGAATGATACAACTCGTAGCTGCTTGCTCGCAATGAATGCATAAAGTTGCGCGACCAACTTACAAATATCGCGACATTATATCGAGCAAAGATATCCGTAACAGAGTCGCCGTAGGGAAACTGTGCGAGGTTCGAGCGCGGAGCTTAATTGTCGTTCCCCCGACGTTTTTATCGCGCAATAATCGAACTCGAACAATACTGCGTAAGAATGAGCGGGCGCAGTTTGAGAGCCTGACCGAAGGGTTGCGCGAAAGTCGGCGCCGCGTACTCGGAGTTAAGCTCTTTCGTTTATCAGGACCCTTTAGGCAATCGTATCCGGGAAAGTTCGCGAGGCGGCTGTCGTAAACCGGGTCGTAAGAAAATCCTAGCGTATCCGGGAACAATGTTGCTCTTTCTGAAAACCTTCAAAAAGACTCGTAGAGATATAAAAAAAGAAGGGTAGGAGAAACGGGGAAAAAGGAAAATGCGAGGAGAAAGAAGAAGCAGAAGAAGGAGACGAAGAAAAAAGTCTTAGAGAGATCGTAAGTCAGGGGGCGGGAGTTCACGACGGAACGATCTCCGGTTCCGGTAATCCGACGCGAACCGTACACTCGACTGGCTCGCTTTTAATTAATTCCGTAAGAATGGCGGAAGGAGCACTGCATCCACGATACCAGCCACCCCCAGCCAGCCCCATACAGCCCTGTTCCACCCTCCGGCCGCCGCCGCCGCCGCTCCGTCAAGAAACAATGCTCCGAAAGACAACACGCCGAGCAGAGAGAGCATATCGCTCTCGGCGTTAGCATCCGCGAGACTCAACGACGCAGCGAAGTAGGGCTTACCTTCCGCTCGTAATAGCTGCTATTTCGTCATTCCTCCGTCGGCCCTTCGCCCCCGCCTCTCCTAATTGTCTCTGTTTCGCGTCTCTTCACCTTCGAGAGCGTTAAACGGGGGAGTCGAGTGTTCCTTTGCTTTTCCTCTTCGTCTTCCTTCCTTCCTTCCTTCCTTCCTTCCTTCCTCTCTCCTCTCCCTCTCTCGAGCTCTCTGTTCTTCTCTTCATCTACTCGCCTCTACCGTCGTTATCCGACCGATCGGTGCTTAATCGACATCGTCGACTGCTAATCACGACCCTTGTCGTTCAGTCGTTAACTCGATCGCAAGACCGACGCGTCGCGCTGCATCAGAAAAACTTCGACGAGTCGTCGCCGGCTTCTCGACGTGTTTGTTTTCGAGCGGAACCGACGCTGAAAAGACTGTGAAAGCATGGCCACCGCGATTCTCCGGATCGCGGAACGGCCCTTTGTCCGAGGCTGAAAGCCGACTCTCCCCTCGCTGATACCTCGGAGTCGGACCTCGGTTTTCGCAATTTCCACGTGCTTTCTGTTTACGCGTGCACTCCCACGCGACGGCACAAACGAACCGTCCCACGACCTCCGAGCCGGCGCAGGTGTTTGACCGCTCGAGGATTTCTTCCGCGGAACTTAAGCACGAAACCTCGCCACGCTCGGTGACATCAGAGGAACGGCGCCGCGAAGGGAGAACAGAAATGATAGCCTCACTTTTCCATCGTGTGCCAAACGCGCGAGCTATTTATTTCGTGACACTTGTCCGAGAACATAGACCATCTTTGACAGAGCCAGTTTTCTATTTGCCATGGTTTTACCAGAATTTTATTGCACGTTGCAAAACCTTACGTATACGTTATTATTTAGCTCAATTAGCTGTTTTCGGAAAGTATTCGATAACATTTCTTTTTAAATTACACTTCCAATGGAAAGTAAAACATACTCGTGAGCTTCAAGATATTTTGAAAGTTAGTAGGCCAAGGCCAAACGAATAAGTAGAAAATATAAATTATTATCATGAAAGATAAATGTCCGAGTTAAGTTGTATATTCTCTCGTTATTTGGAACACACATTAGGTACACACTTCTCAAAGAAGTCGCAATAGCTAATTGGTTAAATCTCGACCACATTTTTGTTCGCCATGGAAGCGACTACGTCTATCGATCAAGCTCGTTATCTTTGAGTTCTTTGGAATGTTTTTTTTAGACTTCCTTGATCTTAACGGAAGCGCAACAATTGAAACATGTTCATTATCCAGTAATCAAGATAGATTAGTCTGACAACTGTCTAGCGCATCGATTAGATGCGCTATCGTGGGAGCCGTCTTGAACGGCGCTTCCGAAGTTCATTGCACGTAGCTCCTGGGCCAGCTACCATAATTCCATTGATCTCAGCCGGTGGCAGAACACGGGTCTGTGAGTCGGCTCCTTCGCGGGTTAAACGACGCGGAACGCGCGTTATTGTATCAAGTTACACCTCCGCGGCAGTAAAGCGCGTGCCGTTGCAGTCGCAACGGCAATTGTTAGAACATAGTGCGGCGGGTAGAGCAGTGACGGTAGTGGGGCGCGCGAGCAGCATTCGAGCCATAGTAAAAGTTTGTGGTAAATGTTATTGTAGTCTAGCGAGAGGCGGTACGCTCTTTCGTGGAACTCTAGGCTTATAAACGTTACCACAATCTGTTACCACGATCGAGCGCTAACCGTGGCAGCGGCCAAAGTCATGGTCGCATCTAGACGCGGCCCAAGGACTCCGCTCTCCGGCCAATAAAAGCCTGCTGTGGGAGACTGCTGGCAGACGAGTCGGTTTATTCGTTAGATTTCCCGAACACGTAATCGATCCGCGTGTTGCATCTCGTTACCGACGCGATAGAACTTTCTCGACAAAGGGCATAGCCGATTAAGATGGTCAAAACTGCCCTTAGGGGTTTTTCAATGAGTCGTACACCGATCGATAGCTGACCAATAAAAACTCATCTATGCAAAATTTTAACCCTGTAACTTGTCTGTTATTTAATCTGAAAAAGTTCTATAACATGCGGCTTAATGTCCAAAATAAGCCATATTTTTTTCAAAATTTTAGAAAGCCGCTAAAGGTGGAAAAATGACGGAAAGCCGCGAAATCTAATTTATCCTGTAACTACCCTCACGGACAAATTACAGGGTTAAAATTTTGCACAAATGAGTTTTTATTGGTCAGCTATCGAACGGTGTATGACTCATTGAAATACCTCTAAGAGCAGTTTTGACCATCTTAATCGGCTATGCCCTTTCGGAATTAGGTGTCTACATATTTAATGGCCGCATATTAAGCAACAGTCACGAACATTTTATTGGTAGTTGGCTTCGTTTGTGCATTATCGGCTGATCAATTATTCTTGGTACTTTATTATTCAGCGGTGTTGAATCGTGTTAAATCTTAATTAGCATATTGACGTCACGCTTGCTCCCAATGTTATACATGTATTTTAATTTCATTTCGACGCGACACATATATTGTTTTGAAGTTGCTGAAGTTCCACAGGATAATTTCATAGGAAAGTCAATCTATGCATAGATTATAATAAAAATAGCGAGAGGTTTGAATAAATACAACCCTGTCCTTCGTTCAGGTCTCGCTGGTACTAAAGCATTCATGCGACGTTAATGTAAATTGACAGCGTTTATTGCAAATCCAGTAAACTCAATATAACTGCAATTTTGTGAAAATTATTACACCACTTAAAGGTTGAATTAATAAACACGGGCAAATGTTGGATTATATTTTATAGTTTCATACTTTAGAGCCACGGCGTTGATGTTTAATTAACGATAGGTTTATAGAAAACAGCTTCTATTAGTGACGAATCAATTTCTTTTCTTTTAACGATTATTCCGATTGGAATGATACAAAGATCGTAAATATTTCAGTAACAATCCTTACAAATAAGAATAAATGTCTCATTGTTACTTTTACAAACGAGTACGGAGCAGCCATTTTTAGCACTCTGTTGATCTATCGTAGATATGCATGGACCGCGAGCTTTGATACATGTCTTTGTCTCGAAGCAACGAGGAATTATTGACTCGCACACACGATATCTTGGAAGAAAAGTAATCTTGAAAATCTTCAAGAGAATTAACAAAGTTCGAATGCGGGTGCTCGTGACTTTTGAGACCGACGAGTTGTTTGCGGCCGATCAGAGAGGTACAGACGATCGACGGTCAGATCGCGCCGGAAAGCGAAGAACGGTGGGGGTTGGTTTCGGCGGGCTGGATCGCGCCGGTCCATCGTTCCGGGATTTACGAGCCGCTCGAATACACGCGTGTGTACCAAAACGGATAGCTGACCCACCATCAGCAGTTCAGAGCTATATGAAACCCTGACGTGGCTGGCAGGGTTGTAATTGTCGCCCTTTGTCCGTCACACGAGCCCGTGGCCCAACGGTGGCGGCGAACCGCAAGCTTTCCAGGCCGTGCCGGAACCGCCGAACTATGCCGGCATTATCGCATCAGCTGCTTAATCCCTGGTTTATCGTCCGCGATTACAGGCCCATAAATCGGGGCCACCGTATCGTTTCCGTCCGCGTAAACATCGTTATTCTTCCCGGCCTTCGAGACGGCCCCGCTGACAATTTCTTTCCTCGCGGCTTTGTTTCCTCCCTGGCGCGGCGCGACGCGCCCCGACGCCGCTCGACGCCGCTCGACGCGACCGCTTTCGAGTATTCCGCCGTTTAAGCGGTTCTTTGTGGCCGAGGGCTCGAGTGTCGGTGCCGTTGAAGAGCGGTTTCCTGCTGCGCTCGGTATTTTCGAGCGAATCGAGAGGAATTTCCTCTTGCTCGGCCAACGCCGGCAATTCCTTCGAACCCCGGCTATCTCGTATCGCGGTCGAAATTGCACCGGCGGTGAGTTACGTGTTCGTAACAGGTTACGAAGAACGAGTTTCGCCGAGGCCAAACGGGGAAACTCTCCCTTCCTTCCTCTCTCTCTCTCTCTCTCTCTCTCTCTCTCTCTCTCTCCCTCTCTCTCTTTTCTCCCACTCCTTTTCGCCTGCCCTTTTTCCCTTCGTTTAACTGTTTCCCTTCGGTGCACTTCTCGACCGGCATAAATACACCCAGGCGAAAAGCGTCTACCAAATGTTGCAGGTATTATGAAAACCCATAAACTAGACTTCGCCCGGCGGACGTTTCTACGGGGCCTCATTCCTCCGTGGACCGATCGATAAGTCACGTTACAAAGACAATTCTCACCGTTGGATATGTAGCGAGCATCTTTGCTTTGAGACGCCTTACCTCGAGACAGTTTACGTAGACCTGGCCCTTTGACGCCGGTGTCGTCGTCAGGTGTCAACCGTGCTCACGTGTCTCCGAAACGCGCTTGTCAAAGGGCCAAGGCGAGATCTCTGATATTCGAAGCGCAACTGCTCGGCGAAATGACGAGTTTTGCGTCATTGAAGTTTTATTAAATACGAGCTTCCGAATCAGTTCATTTCTACTGGATTGCGATCAATCCTTTGCACTCGTGTGGCGACTGTAAGGCGCTATTAACTCTTCGCACTCGGAGTAATTTCAATTGTAAATCTGAAATCGTTTTTTTGGTTTATATTTCCATTTTTTAATAACTAAGTGCATTCGGTTCACATGAAATTGAGTTACGAGACGCATAACAATTAGAATTTTAACAATTTTTTAAATATTATATAAGCTATGGCGATATCTATGAAAATAATTTTGGAATTCGGTGCGACAATTTCAATGGCGCCGTAGAGTCGCCACTCGAGTGCAAAGGGTTAAAGTAGTTTAACTTTTCTTACAATTAATCACTCATTTTCAGTATTAATTTTGTTTCTTAAAATTCCGTGTGACTTTATCTGAAATATGTAAATGCTTAATTACGGAAAGCAGCTTTCTTTTTTCTTGTCCTTTTAAAAGTAACTGTACATCATCAAATACCTTTATATTTACGAAAAGGCGAATCTATTTATTTTGGATTTCGAGTTCAAATATCTCCGACCGCGAAACTGTTAAGAATCAGCAGATGAAATAATACGGGATCCTAAATTCTTGTTTACGATCGCAGAAAATCCCCTTCTGCTTACCGGCGATATTTATTCGCGCGGCGGGCGAAATCGGTATCGCTCAAGCAACTCCGCGGTGTAGAAAAAACAGTGCGAGCAAAAAGAACGGAGAACCGGAGAACAACGCCGGTGGCCCAGTTATCGCAACTGCCTGAACGGAAACTGCGAAGTAGCGTTCCGCGAGGTGTGAAGTTATTTTTTTCACGCACCCGGGATCGACAATTTCGCGACGGGCGACGGCTTCACGCACGATCGACGTTATGACAACACCAGGCGAGTAACTCGAACGTGCTCGTGTATATCGACCCCTTTGCTCCGCACCAAGCCGATTCCATCCGCAGGTGTTCGCCGGTCGGGCGGTCGGTCGGTCGGTCGGTCGGTCGTTCGATCGATCGATTGCCGGAAATCCAGTCGGCCGGCCGGAACAAAACGCGTCCGACGCTCTTTTTGTTTCGAAACCGCCCCCGCCGTTCTCTGTGTCGTCGATCGACGGCCACCGGTAACGAAGCTGCCGGGGCCGGACCCGCCGAATCCCAGAATTCCGGCGTCCTCTTTGAAACCGAAATACCGATACGCCCCGGCGCACCCCCGAACTATTTTTCGAACGTTTTCGCGCTACACTGTGTTACCATAGAAATTATTCGTTTGCCGCACGGATTACAACGTCTTGCACCGTTTTCCATAGCGTCGATCGTGCCCGAACGGTTCCTACGATTTCGCTCAAAGCACGATATTCTCAAACAGTAGAATGTCCATTCAGTATATATTAGGTTGGTGCATATGAAATGCATATAATGCATATATTAAAACAAAGTATTTTCATTATCCTATAGTATCATTTAACGAGAATACAAGTTATTTGATTAACCCCTTCCACTATAGTAACGAGTCAGACTCGTGGCGAAGATTTTATGCAATGTCTACTAAATATCAATATTATTAATTTCTTCTACATCAAAGTATAGAAACGAAGGCGAATAAAGGCAATACAGTAAATAAAAATTGTCAACACTTATTCGTACTTAACAATTTTCCTCATAGGACCGGACAATTTTTATTAATTAATTATTTATTAATTTTTATTTATGTATTAAGTACGAATAAGTGTTAATCGTCGCAGCACGAAAGGATCGATAGTGCGAAGGGTTAAGCTTTAAAGCACTAATCGCATTTTAACGAATGTACAACGTATGACTATATTAGTCTTTACACATCAACGCAGATATATTTGGGATGAAGATGACTTACTGGTCTCCGGAATTCTCGTATCGTGAGCGACTAGAAGCTGGGCCGCGAGGGAGGCCCTGTGTCCGGAAGTACTCTCGGCCACGCACTCGTATGTACCACTGTCCTCTGTCTTCGCGGAGGATATCACCACTTTCGATCTCCGTCTGCAAACAGATGATACATGTTAAGACGCGTTATTCAATCGCACCCGTCTCATCTTTTCGTTTGGGTTTAGGCTACGGTCAATTTGATTGTTGCCATTTTTGAGAATCGGTTTTTAATGTTTATCTAATGACTTCGTTATTTTACGACACTGGTGCGGATCAATAGTACCAGGTGACATACCTGGGAAGGCTAGCGTGGCGGTACCGTCCTTAACACTTTATCGACCGGTCATCCGGTCGTAAAAATGTTCGTTTCTGTTTTGATTTTATTTATCTCATTAATCGCGAAAGGTATTCAATATTTAAAGATTTATATGACAATATTGAAGCTTGTAGTAAAATTTAACACATTTATCTTAATAATAGATAAGAAATTAAGGGTTACTGTGATAATCGATTCACAGGCTACCGATCGAGGGGAAAAGCCGATTTATAAGCTACCGGTCGATAAAGTGTTAATGGCAATCGACGTGACCTAAACCCATATAAGGCATCAAGGGGGCTCGGCAGTTTTATTTCCCGCAGTTTCTAAGGGATACAGCGGTCATTGTCAACGACGTCACGACTTTTTGGCGTTAGGCTTCCGAACCACCCCCCATCGGACCACTTGATGAGTTTGTCTAATTGGTCGATCCAGTGCCCCTCTATTTTTGTAAAATCCTTGTGGAGGGGCTTTCACCACCACGTCTTAGCAGAGCGACTAAGCCCAAATCAGAATTTCGTCAACCGTCGATCACACACCTCGTTGTTTTATTATATATGTATCATATTTGGTGATCAACTGTCTCACGTCCTACACATCTACGACTTTAAATATCTTCGTTGAATATTGGATTCGTAAATATTACCTACGCACCTGTACGTAACCTAACAATACACTTGCGTTAAAATCGCTAGCGAACAAACACACACCGCGACGCGACGGTTTTAGTTCATGGAAGAAGTCCGCTCGCAGATCGCGTGTCCTACAACGGATTAGCTCGTTCATTATCTTTTCCGCGAAGTACACGGATACCCAGGGACAGTCCCCGTCCCGCGTTCCATCGTCTGCTCCCCGGAGATGATTCCGCAAAGTTCGGAGCAAACAGGAAGTTTTGCCGCACTCGCTCAAGAGAAGAGAGAGAGAGAGAGATAGAGATAGAGGGAGATCCCGAATACTCATACCATCGTCCTCGAGCCACCGCGAGCGGTTTTAGAGCAGCCTGAAATTTCTGGACTTCCATCCGAGGGAAACTCGTTTTTCCGTATGAAGAAGCCGAAACTTCCTGCCAGCAGCCTCCGGACGAACTTGGCTCCGAGACGCGCTGGCAAATTTAATAACTTTTCGAACGTCGCGGATTACTCGCGGCCGGAATTCGGATCTAGCGCAAGTATCGACGCCGATCGCAGCGATCCGAACCATGCCGTGCCTTCCAGCCTGCCGCAGGCTCATTCTGCGCCCTGTTTGTAGAGAATGTCACGCGTCGGTCGGCGAATCGTCTGCAGAAAATGCCTGCCAGCTCCGCGATATTCTAGTTGATTGTAGCGGGACCGCGGTGTAATTTATTTCGATTTAATCGGACCTTTCTTTCGATCAGCCTCACGAGAATGTAAATTAAAATCTGAGAAGGTCAACTAAATTTCGATAATTCGCTAGGTGAGCCAGAGTTTGACTAGAATTGCTTCTTTAATGGGATGTTTGGAAGAAGGTACATGAATAATGAAGTTGATATTTTAATGAAATGACCGCGTGCTTGATTCTACTTTAATCGATTTCAATGAAAGTTTCGACATGCATGTAACTACTGATTTTTGTGAGTTTCTTATATTTCTTGTCATTTCAAGTAATAGCAAAATTGAAGCAAAGTATTATAGACATTGTTTAATAACCTAATAGAATAGATTCAAGTCGTTTAATCGAGTTTTAAAGAATTTATACCGATGTAATCTGTACTCTTGTCACTAATACTTAAATATTCCAGTAAATGTAAGTACACGGTGAATATACATTTCCTTTTTCTTCTAAAAGAATTTTATAATAACGACAATGGGGTTAACAGAACAGAACAGAGTTCAGTAATTGGAGAATCTTTACACGGCGAATCAAGATTATATACGTCTAACGTTTTCGTTTTTAACACAGAAAGTATTCAAGTTATTCCATTATAGCGTGTTCTCTTAACATTCCAGCTGTTTCTGATCAAGGGTTTGCCAGTTGACGTCAACGGCAGTTAAAAGATAACATTGATGATATACTTTTAATCGTAAATCTGAAATCCATCAAGCGAACGGTTCTCATAAATCAGGCGTCAAGCTACGGACGACTGATTTATGCGGACAAAATGGGGCCATCTCGTTCGCAATAAATAAATAATACACCGATTCGATCGACGCACGAGGAAAAACAAGTGTCCGACCAGCTGTGCCCGTTCGTTAATTCGACCGTGCTCCGCTGAATGATATCCTCATGAAAAGCAGAAAATGGTAAAGACCCCGGCAACTTCTACGATGGATCATCGGCGAAGGGTTAAGCAGGCGGAAGTGAGTGAAAGATGGAAGCGAAAATGGAGGGGAATTCGCATCGAATTTCCCAAGAAACTTTATCGTAACGGGAAAGCCAGTTACCTGCACTGTCCAACAGTTTAAAAGCAGAAGTCGTGCTCTCGGATTCCTCGACATCGACGACCGGTTCAAGTATTTCCTCTGCAGAGTAAAAGTGAGAGACGGACAGGGCTAGAGTTTTAACGGCGAGAGAAAAAGAGAAAGAGAGAGAGAGAGAGAGAGAGGGAGAATCGGAAGCGAGACGGTCGAGTGTTACGATTAAAAGCCAGTCAGCTTTTATTGTACGTCAACGTCGGCCGATAAAAGAAAAGGAACGCGAGGCTCATTTAGGATCATCTGGATCAGAGGTCGAGTGCGTCTTCGCTGCGTCCCTTCCCGCCGGGAATAATGGAATGCTGCTCTCGTTATCGAGCCGGAGAGGAGAGAGGGTCGGGTTCGATCTGTGGGAAGTGGCGGGTAAACATCGTCGTCAAAGAGCCCCCGTAAAATCGCGCTTTGAACGGGATTCGTTCCGCAGTGTTGCGCGTTGCTCGCGAACCCTCGCTTTTCGATTAAAAAGCGGCGTCAACCGGAGTCAGACGCTGACACTTGTTATTTGCGACGGAAATTTAGAAGGCCTGCAATTGCCCGGAAAATTACTCTGTTGCAATTGCTAAAGTTACAAGGACACTTCCGCGGAATACTCTCCAATGAATTCAGTCGACCGTTCACAGTGAAATACTCTAACGCGTGACACGACGACTGATCAGAGAATAATGAAACAAGAATAGTAATACATAAACTTAATGTTTATACAAATTTAAAAACTTGTGTACCGGTTGTAACATAGAGGAACTGCTCAACAATTTATTCCAGTCTTGAATCATTTTAATAAGTTATAAATGGCATAATTTAATAAGTCGTGAATAGCATAATCGTGTCGTTTAGATTTCCCAATAATGTCGCCGTATGTATAAAATCCGTAGTCCAATAATATTCAACCACGCGAAAAAGAACTTTTCGTCTCTGGTAGCTACAGCCACGGTCTCGCGATTTTCTCTGGCGAGTGGAATTACGGGACACACCCCGAATAAACGAAGTTTCGCCGTGTTTTAATTAAAGTCACTTAAAATTTCGAGAGACCGAATTCTGTTAATTTTGACAAGACGCGGAGCGGTCGCTTTTAGCGTCCGGCGTTCCATTGTTTTTCTAGCGGTTTAGCGCGGACCGTGACAGAGCTGTATCCAGTTTCCAGTGGTCCCGGCTGGTCGATGCTCCGCTATTATTACTCGATTCGACGGGTCCGCGTGTCGAGAGGAAGTTTCGAGTCGGACCTCGGAGAAATTCGATATCGCGGATAGATTTTCGACATCGCGTCGGACGTCTCTCGCCGTTTCCCGAGCATCGCGAGGTCGAGGAAAACAGCATCGCGCCGAACCCGTTGATGCGCGGAACCCGTGTAAAAATAAAGCTCGTACGGTACGGGGTGCGTTCCCTTTGATTGGTCGGCGGGCTCCAATTATCGACGGTGAAATTTCACGGACGCCGCGTTCTTCTTTCTACAATATTATATTAACGAGCGTTATTTGACAAGTTCTCAGCTAATTGCGAACCGGGAGCGGGGGCCCGGCTCCCTCGTTCATTGGAACAGGAGACGGTTTGAACGTCGATACGCCGCGCTCGCGCGATTTCGAAAACGGACGCGCCAGATAAAACGGATGCCGCCTCTTTCGGGTAATTCTAGGCACGTCGGCGCGATGATTAACGCAACACCCGAACGCAATTTCCGTGTCCGCCGCTGCGTGAATGCCAGAATAATCCCTTAATCGGACTAAAATCGATGTTTTCCCTGGCGCCCGGCCAGTTATTAATTTTGCCACGTGGTCGCCCTCCGAGAGAGCTCGACGCCTCGCGCGATACGCTCCGACGCGGCGCGAAGAAACACTCTCTCTCTCTCTCTCTCTCTCTCTCTC